>NC_133336.1:67957006-68257006 GCF_042186555.1 Aquarana catesbeiana | reverse complement strand
GTTCCCGGGCAGACGGCAAAGGGGGGTAAAGGAAGGGGAAAAAGGAGAAAAAGAAAGAGGAGAAACAGAAGATAAAAAATAAAAAGTCTGTATTAATAATCATTCTTAGCACAAGCAAGAGCCACCGTAGAAAGCGGCCGAAGACAATCAAAAATCTATTGTGCCTAAGTGGGGCAAGCCGCGGGCACGCAGCCCCCACGCCCCCACCCCCGAAGGGAGTAGGTGCATGAGGACGACGAGCCCCCCGGCCCCCCCCGGGTGGGCTGTCTCAACGCCAGGGCCGAGCGACAAAGCGCGACCATACTTGCGCGCGCGTTGTCCCGTCACTCCGGACGCGGCACCCAGTCCTATAGAGAAACAAAAACGTTGTATTTACCCAGAGAGAGAAAAAATAAGAAGAACCAGGAAAAAAGGAACCTTAAAAAAAAAAAAATTTGAAAAAATATAGAAGCAACTCAAGTGATTCTGCCAGGAGAACTCTCTCCCCGCTTCCTCTCCTACCTATCCTCCTCATCCTCTTTCGTTTTCTACCCCCACTTATAATACAATTATATATTTAAAACCAAAAAAACACTAAATAGGGGTGGACCTCTCATATGATAAAATGCTTAGTTACAGTCACCCAAATTGCGAAGATGCATCCGGGGAGCCAGATCCACGCTTGTGCTGCACTTTTTGCCAGCTTGCATCCGGAGGAACACCGGGAGAGGGAATGGATTCTTGCCATCCTGGGAGATCTGGAGGCGAGATGTTGAGTTCCGAGCAAAATTTTCCCAGGTCTTCCGGGAAGCGGAGGGTAGCTGTCTTGCCGTCTCTATGGGCTATCAGGGCAGAGGGAAAGCCCCAGCGGTAATTGATAGAGGCTAAACGTAGCTGTTCAGTTAACGGACGCAGGGCCCTGCGTCTCTCCAATGTCTCTCTAGCAAGATCCGGAAAGAACAGCAAGGATGCGCCATCAAAGTCCAGTGGCGTTTTTTCCCGGGCTTTCCGCATAATTCTCTCTTTTTCCTCAAAGTAGTGTAACCTGCAGATTACGTCTCGCGGGATATCAGAGGCCAAATTGCGAGGCCTTAGAGCTCTGTGTGCCCTGTCGATTTTCAAGGGAAAGTCTGCTGGCTGGCCTAGTAGGCCATTAAATATGCCACGGAGGGAAGGCAAAAGATCATCATCACCTGTGGCCTCCGGCAGGCCCCTGATCCGTATATTGTTCCGCCGATTGCGGTTTTCTTGGTCTTCGATCTTATACAGAGCCATGCGGTGTGAGATAGTAAGGTTGCGGGTAGTCATCTGCAGGGATCGTATTGCGGCCGCGTGGCGATCGAGGCGCAGCTCCGATTCTTCCACCCGTTCCAACATGTGGTTTAGGTCTGATCTGACTGCTGCGAGCTCCTTTTTAATGGAGCGTTCCAGGCCAGAGAACAGAGAGGCTAGCTCCGTCTTGGTAGGAAGGTCACTAACCAGAGCCGCGACCTCAGAGTGTCTGGAAGTGCTTTCTTCCCCGTCCGAGCAGGCTGATATTGCCGGAGAGTGTCTCCTGGTTGTAGGTCTATGGCGGGAGGCGGAGCTCGGGCCGCGAGGCGAGCGGCCTAGTCCATCCATACTGAGAGTGTCCTCTGTTTCCGCGGCAAGATACCTCTTTATGGAGCCTGACGGGGTTCCTTTTTTGAGGCAGGGATTTGCCCGTCCTTTTCCCCATGGTGTCTTAGGGTGATGCAGGGAGGATCTCTGGGTATTAGTAATAGGTGCCGCCACCGGAGCTCGGGGAAAACACGTCTTCACTGCTGCATGTCGAGACCATGCCCAACAACCTTCTGACCTCCATACACTGCACAACATCCTTCTGAACTCTGTACACTGCCCTACATTCTACTGACCTCTGTACACTGCCCAACATCCTACTGACCTCTGTACACTGCCCCACCTAGTACTGACCTCTGTACACTGCCCTACCTAGTACTGACCTCTGTACACTACCCAACATCCCACTGACCGATTCAGAATCCTTGAAGATGATGCACAAACTTGTCCACCTGGCATAACCAACACTAAAGCATTACACTACCACATGGAACTTCTTCGTGGATTCTAAAAATAAGCCCCATGTATGAGTGAAATAAACCTGGACATTGGCTTTTAAACAGTGAAAGACTTCCTCCTCTTTTTTTCTGTAAGACTAGAGTGTTGCACATGGAGCAGTTCACTTATGTTGGGAGCCTGCACCTGTTGCCAGAGAGGAGGGGGATAAGCCTGTAGCTGGATACAGTTTTCTTACTATACAGGTGTTTTAAAACTAACATTGGTCAAAAAGTGTGTTATGTCTTCTTTGTCTGTTGAATAAAACATAAATTATTTTTGCAAGACAATATCACCAAAAGAAAGTCTTCTTTGTCCCTAGAAGGACAGTCTTTTTTTATCCAGCTCCCCTACCAAACATCACAGACAGGTTCCTGACCTCCACTACAGCATCATCAGAGAACAGAGAAGAACACATCCTCAGCCTGCTGACTGTCCAACAAAGAAACAGCAACACAATGAGGGGTCATCGCTCTGCTTACTCTTCTCTCTTATGGACAGCATGCTCACATACAGCAGATCCCTAATGTCTTCTAATGCTGGCTCTTGCCCTCCCAGTTTGAATGATGCTTGCAAAAGGAATGCAGGAGGCTTTTTTCTAGGAAAGCCCAGGTGCAATTTACACTTGCACATGTTTGATCCAGATTAGTGATTTACTAGGTAGCAAAGGAAGTATATTGTTGACATAATATTTTAAACTCTTTACAACTGTGGAAAAAGGAGAGTATCCACCTTGCCTATTTTATATATAAGCGAACTAGTGCGCAAAAGACCACAATAGTGAACAAAAATCTAATTATTGGGACTGAGGGTAAAATACCCGATAGGGAGCCGCCAACACAGATGGGTCCACTCAGCTCCCCCAGGATAGAATATTAAATAGAGATGTGTGGCGCTACTCCATCAATCAGTATCAAACAGATAATCCGAAATTCCAACTAGACTTATCTAAGATATAGGGTGAAGTTGGTGGAGTGAACTCCACCCCCTATAATCAATGCCAGGAAACAATATATTGACTTAAAAAAGATGTCACCATACATGGGTTGATCAAAGAGGAGATCAATTCTAAAGAGTAGAGATGGGAAAATAAATACCAATAATAAAAATTAATCAATAAGCTATCTCAGTGCCCAGAAAATTCAATATGAATAGTATAAGCCACCTCACATCAAGTGACCAATTAGAAAGTAGATCTGTGAATAAGCTAGCTTCCCAAAATAACTGAAACAACCAAAATCCTTAATCATAAACGAAATAAACAATGTGGCGCAAGTGCCAGCTGAAAATCAAATATAATCTAGTGCTGATATCAAAATAAAGTGAATCTTATAAGTGAACCAATATAATGGACTGATATAAAGTGCAAAAAAATCCCTATAATAAAATGATTTTGACATATAATCCACAATATAATAATGCAGTCATAACATAATAAACATCCTAATATAGTATCGGTAAATCAAACGTATAAAACTTATAAAAAATATTTTTTGGGTACAATAGGACAGATAATCCCACAATAGAGATGCTGTCCCCAATAAGGACAATAGTGCAGTATAGTCCATACAACAAGTGCAATTGTGATAAGTGATTTCCACAGGTGACAGTCTTTAAATAAAGTGCAAATTGTGCAATGACTGGTATTTTTCTTCTATGCATGTTCTAGTGCATCTCCCCACTGTTTCCCCCAGCCTCTCACCTCCAGCAGCGGCCCCCAAATGGGCCCAGTAGAGCGGATACATTTTCTAGGAGAGGATGTATCACATGAAGTGCCTCCTTAGCATCAATGGGTCTGTCTCTCTGCAACTCCTCCCGCAGCTCACAGCAATCCCAGCATTCCCAGCAGTTATTTAGGAACAAAGGAGAGGTCTCATGGTGCAGTAATTCAATGCAAATTTATTGAAAAATAGAATAACTTACATTTAAAAACACAGCGATCAGTGGATGTGTAAAGCTTCCGGGTTCGGCCGTCCCCGAGAAGCGTTGGCACCTGACTCCTCCTACCCTGACGCGTTGCGTCACACCACGTGACTTTATCAAAGGGATAAAGAAGGGACTTGATAAAGTCACGTGGTGTGACGCAACGCGTCAGGGTAGGAGGAGTCAGGTGCCAACGCTTCTCGGGGACGGCCGAACCCGGAAGCTTTACACATCCACTGATCGCTGTGTTTTTAAATGTAAGTTATTCTATTTTTCAATAAATTTGCATTGAATTACTGCACCATGAGACCTCTCCTTTGTTCCTAAATAACTGCTGGGAATGCTGGGATTGCTGTGAGCTGCGGGAGGAGTTGCAGAGAGACAGACCCATTGATGCTAAGGAGGCGCTTCATGTGATACATCCTCTCCTAGAAAATGTATCCGCTCTACTGGGCCCATTTGGGGGCCGCTGCTGGAGGTGAGAGGCTGGGGGAAACAGTGGGGAGATGCACTAGAACGTGCATAGAAGAAAAATACCAGTCATTGCACAATTTGCACTTTATTTAAAGACTGTCACCTGTGGAAATCACTTATCACAATTGCACTTGTTGTATGGACTATACTGCACTATTGTCACTATTGGGGACAGCATCTCTATTGTGGGATTATCTGTCCTATTGTACCCAAAAAATATTTTTTATAAGTTTTATACGTTTGATTTACCGATACTATATTAGGATGTTTATTATGTTATGACTGCATTATTATATTGTGGATTATATGTCAAAATCATTTTATTATAGGGATTTTTTTGCACTTTATATCAGTCCATTATATTGGTTCACTTATAAGATTCACTTTATTTTGATATCAGCACTAGATTATATTTGATTTTCAGCTGGCACTTGCGCCACAATGTTTATTTCGTGTATGATTAAGGATTTTGGTTGTTTCAGTTATTTTGGGAAGCTAGCTTATTCACAGATCTACTTTCTAATTGGTCACTTGATGTGAGGTGGCTTATACTATTCATATTGAATTTTCTGGGCACTGAGATAGCTTATTGATTAATTTTTATTATTGGTATTTATTTTCCCATCTCCACTCTTTAGAATTGATCTCCTCTTTGATCAACCCATGTATGGTGACATCTTTTTTAAGTCAATATATTGTTTCCTGGCATTGATTATAGGGGGTGGAGTTCACTCCACCAACTTCACCCTATATCTTAGATAAGTCTAGTTGGAATTTCGGATTATCTGTTTGATACTGATTGATGGAGTAGCGCCACACATCTCTATTTAATAACACCTTGCCTATTTTACCCTTGTTAGCAAATCGAAATTTCCATCCCTGGAGCCTGTAGGCACGCAACGTTTGGCACCAAAGCAAAACCCCTTTAGCAAGATCACTTTTTTTTTTTTACGTAGGACTAGACGTGCAGAACGAAAAAATTTGTTTTGTTTCGATTTGTTATTTACATAAATTTGTTTAATTTGTTTCCGAATTCAGCCGAATTTAACTCATTTTGACCGAATTTGGAAAATTTGAATTGATTTGAATTTGAATTTTATTTTATTTTAATTTTTATTTATTTATTTTTTTATTTATTATTTATTTATTTATTTATTTTATTTAATTTTATTCAATTTGACATCCGAATTTTGAAAGATGGTTATATTCTTTGTATTCTATTCTATTCTATTGTTTCTTTTCTATTTTATTCTATTCTTTTCTATTATTTTATTATCTATTCTTTTCTATTCTAATCAAATTTTTTATTTCTTTATTTTCTATTCTATTTTCTATTCTATTTTATTCTCTTCGGAAATTCGCATTCAATTTGAAAACAATTAGAATTTCGTCCGAAATTTCATTTCGTTATTTCGGATTTGTTTAAATTCGTTACTATTGTCATTTGGAATTTCAACTATGAAATGAAACGCATATGTCTACGTGGGATATTTTCTTGCTTAAGTAATTGTGACAATGAGGAGGGAAAAATGTGTGATTTGATAGCTATACACGTAAATTCTCTTCTTTTCCTGCTGCTGCCTATAGGCACAGGATAATTGTGAACTATAAATGTACATATACCGCGCTGTCTAAAGAACAATGAAAATAGCAGCCGGCACAGCAGTAGATCAAGTTGCAAAAAGTGACAAAAACAAGTGAAAGGCCATTAAACCACTACAAATAATATAGGTAAACTGGTAATATAAACTTAGTGAGAAAATATCCTAAAATTTGTAATTGAAGCACAAAATGTCTTTAAAGAGAAAGAAAAACTTTAAAGTGCAATGTCCAAAAAGATCAGTGACAATCTTTAACTTCATATGTGAACATCAAATATGGTACTAATTTGATAGTTTGATAGTAGA
The DNA here is from genome assembly GCF_042186555.1 of Aquarana catesbeiana. Lineage (NCBI taxonomy): Eukaryota > Metazoa > Chordata > Amphibia > Anura > Ranidae > Aquarana > Aquarana catesbeiana. The sequence goes on along the minus strand of NC_133336.1, from coordinate 68,250,629 downwards.
TCCACCACCAGAAACACCAAATGTTTACCAGAGTGATTGAACTCAAGTAGGTATACACCTAGTGAGTCAATCAAACTTTGTGGTATAATATACCCAGGAAATATCAGGTTCACAATCCAGATATAACCTCCAGGTGGATATTGGATGTAAGTAGGTTCAGTTGAATCGGGCATTCAGCCCCACCATTAAAAGAAGAAGGAGGCATATAGCGTAATTCTGTTGAGAAAATTTAATGTATAAAAAACAGAGGAAATACACTCATGTTTAAGTAGTAAAAAAGCGCTTGAATAAAAAGTGATAATGGTCTCAGCATGGCTTCCTGACGTGTTTCGATTTATGAGTCATCATCTGGGGTGCCGATCCACTGTGGTCACTGTGTTTTTATATATGCTAAGTACCCCCATAATAAATAGCAGCTCCGTCTAATTGGTAATACAATTCTAAGGTTACTTCCTGGGTCGGCCAAGATGGCGCCATAGCGTGCATCCCAAGCCTCATTCTGACATGCGGAAGCGTATATGACGTCAGACTACACCATATCAGGTGTTGACAACCAAAAAAATGTCGCCGCTGTTAGTGGGACGAAAACGTGACGCGGTCGTCAATTAGATGCCGCTCTCGGAAGAGAGTCTTATAATGGAAACAGCTTTATCAACAACTAAGGCGGGGACACACCTTATTCAATGGTTTTCACAATGATCGTATAAACAATCAGGCCATATGAATGTACCACACATTCACACTCCCTCATCAAAACCATGGAATATAAGAAAAATTTAAAAATGTTGTAAAAATGATAATTTCATACATTATCTGAACTACTCCATGTATAGGGAGAAAATGAATTAATATCATAGAGCTGATATTCATAATGGAAACTGATATAATAACGACACATCAAATATTGGATGTACAGAAACTAATTTGAAATATACATAGAGCATATGGATACACAAATGATTCCATATGTACCGATTGCACCCAATAATATCCAGAATAGCATAACATCATACCTGGCTGAGAAAAGCATTAATGTCCCATTCAATATTTAATCCAAAAGGTGAATAAGTCTGTAATTGGTGAATCCAATAAGTCTCCAGACATGAGACCCCACATGTCATGGCTCCTCCCCTCCAAGGGGGATAAATTTGTCAATGATAAGAAATTGGGAACCCCTGGGGTCACGACTATGGTGTTCTCTATGATGTCGGGGCACATTATGTTTGACATCACCACTCTTAATTTTAGCAATATGCTCACCAACCTTGATGGAAAATGCACGGATCGTGTGACCCACATATTGTTTGCCGTAAGGGCAAGTGATCATATAAACAACATATGTAATGGCACAGGTACAAAATGTTTTGTTGGGATATATGCGATTGGTGACATTAGATTTGAATTCAAGACTTTTATGTCTCCCACAAGAATTATATTGGCATACTGTACATTTCTTGCAAGGAAAATAGCCAACTAGATTGTGAAAGAATGAAGGTCGTGTCAGAGGATTAATAGTATTAGGGGCAATTTGTCCTCGCAATGAAGGTGTCCTCTAAAATGACTTGGTTGTTCCGGAAGTACAGTTTTCAGTACCAGATCATTTCTGAGTATATCCCAATGACGACGGATGATGTTTTTAATTTCTCTATGTTGGACTGAAAATATGGTAGGCATGGAACATTTAAAGGAATTATCTTGTTCCCGAGGAGGTTTCTTTACCAACAAAGAACTCCTATTAATCCCTGCCACTTTATTTAGTTCTAAAGTTACCAGTACTGGATCAGATCCCTTCTCTATAAATCTTTCTTTCAGGGTTGACGCCTGAACCAAATAAGTGTTTACGTCAGTACAATTCCTACTCAGTCTCAAGAACTGGCTGTGAGGAACCGAATGTAACCAGGATTGATGGTGGCAGATATCAATGGGTATGAAGCTGTTACGATCAGTACTTTTAAAATATGTTTGGAACTTAAATTGACGTGAAACAATCTCAATCTCAAGATCTAGAAAATGAATTCTAGAAGAACTAAATTCATATGACAACTAAATGCCCCGATCGTTGTCATTTAGAAGCACAAAAAAATCTTTGAGAGACTCAGGAGTGCCCTCCCATAGGAGGAGGATGTTATCTATATATCTGGCACACAGCACTAATGAAGGCCTGTGTTCAGAATAGATGACATCCTCCTCCCACTTGGCCATAAACAGATTGGCGAGACTGGGGGAAAATTTTGCCCCCATAGCTACACCTTTCTGCTGCCAAAAAAACTTTTGGTGAAACCCAAAGTAATTGTGCTTGGTAGCGAATTCTAATAACTCGATAACATACCCACTTTGTTCGTAGGGGAGTGATCCCTATTAAGAAAATCTGTGACCACCTCGATACCTCTAGTATGGGGAATACAGGTAGACAAAGACACCACATCTGCAGTGGCCATCAAAAGATCCCCCTTAATCTCCACAATTTCAAGTAACTTGATGGTATCAGTCGTGTCTTTAAGGTACGATGGAGTACGTTTTACCAATGATTGAAGATAAAAATCTATGTATCTACCAATACGGGATGTTACCGAGTCTATCCCACTTATAATTGGTCAGCCAGGGGGGTGGGTAGAATCCTTATGGATCTTGGGCAGATGGTATATGATCGGAATCCTGGGTGCAATCAGTACCAAATAGGCCCTTTCTTTCTTGTTCAAAATCTGCTCGTTAAATCCTTTTAGAGCCAGTTTATCCAACTCTCTTTTATATTGAACAGTAGGATTACTGGAAAGTTCCCTATATGTATCATGGTCACTGAGTACTGTACATTTAATTTACATAATCTAGTCTGTCCTGTACAACAATGCCATCGCCTTGTCAGCAGGACGAACTACAAGGTCCTTTCCGTCACACAGTGATTTAAACCCCGCCACAGGAAAGGACTGGTTGTATTTTTTTGGGGGGGGGGGGGAGTTTAGCTAGATCTTTCAAAACCAGATCCCCAAAAATAGAAACAGCGGCAGCTACCTGTACTGGAGGGCTGAACAAAGAAGAGTTGGACAGCCCAGAATGTATCATACCTGAAGTGGCGGCTCGTTGATAATAATGAGAAGTGTTAGAAGCGATATACCGTTGAATGTTAATCTTTCTAACAAATTTATGAATATCTATAAATGTATGAAATTTATCTAGTTTTTTTGGGGGGACAAATTTTAAGCCTTTCTCAAGTATCATCAATTCTTGAGTGGTCAATTCCTTAGTACTTAAATTAAATACTCCTTTGCCTATCAGGTCCTTCTTCTTTTTTCTTCTCTGGGTTCTCCTCCCCCCTCTGGAACCTCTCTTGGGTCCGAAGACCTTTTTCTTCCCTGTGTGTCCTGATGAGAATCCTGATTTCCATAGGAATTATGATCATGTCGGCTTTGACTCAATGAAGGGCGATTATATTCATTCCTACCATATGATTGTTCCTCTTCATTATGTGTGTTATAAAGTGGGGAGAATCTTTTATACACAGGGATCAACGGATGGTCATAATAACGGGGATCAGATTCAAAGGGAGTTGGATGGTCTGTGGTCCTCCCAGGGGACCCGTTGTATCTATAGTTCCTATATTCAACATGGTGGGGGGTCCTATAGTTGTGCTGATTACCTCTAGAGCGAACTCTGCCATCTCTGTTCCGATTATTACCTCCTCCCCTATGTGGCTGTGGTGGGGTATGGTAACTGGGGTGTCTGCTTCTCTGTGGACCTGTATGACCTCTAGGTTCATATGTGTACCCCTTAGGTGTAAAAGGGGGTTTTGGTTGTGTATGGCTAGAATGGTTAGTGCCAGCCAAACTATTAACAGTATGTGAACCATTTATATGAACCACGGCAGAAGCTTCAGGGGTGGTGTTTGCCAACATTGCTTTTTGCCATCCAAAGACCATCCCTAACTTATAATCCCCCGTATCTCGGGAATATTTTTTATGTTTTTTACTTTTTTGGTCTCTGTCTTCTTTCTCGAGAAAAGATTGGAGATTAGAGGAGAGAGAATTATACTCTGGGGAGTCTCTATCCAGAGCCTGAAGTCTAGTTTTCTTTTTGGAATTAAGAAATCTTGGAAATTTGGTACCTGCTTCGTTAAAAAACTTGTACCAAGACTCAAGGTCTGGGTCACCTTGTTGGGGATGGACATCCCATCTCAGGCTTCTTGGGACCATATGCTCTGATATGTATTGCTCCAAGAAAACAACATCCCATTGGAGGTGTAACTCAGAAACCATAGCATTTTTAAGTCTCAGAAAGAGACCGCCTATCTCTGTGTCATTACCCATAACGGTGAACACGCCCTCGGTATTTACCGTGCGTGCTGCTCTGTACCCAAATACGTCCATCGTTAGAAAAACATGAAATAATTTAAAAATAAGTGTTGAAACAAAAAAATAACTGCAGCAGTATAAACAAATCAAAATACCAACACTGTGAACTATAAATGCACATATAGCGTGGTGTCTAAAGAACAAGGAAAATAGCAGCCAGCACAGCAGTAGATCAAGTTGCAAAAAGTGCCAAAAAGGTAAAAGAGTGCAGCGCTAACAAGTGAAAGGTAATTAAACCACTACAAATAATATAGGTAAACTGGTAACAGGATAATTGTGCCTAATGCAATACAGTAATACAGTAATGCAATACAAGAATTCTACTGCGTTTTAACGATTTGCATTAAAAATAGAGTTTTTTGTTGCATACCTTTACAAATATAAGTGGAAGCAACACTGCCTTATCAAGTCTAATGCCGTGTACACACGACCGGACTTTTCAACAGCAAATGTCCGACGGAACGAATCCGCCAGACAATCCAATCGTGTGTGGGCTTCATCGGACCTTTGCTGTCGAAAAATCAGACGGACTTTAGATTTGGAACATGTTTCAAATCTTTCTGACGGACTTGAGTCCGGTCGAAAAATCCGTTCGTCTGTATACTAGTCCGACGGACTAAAACCAACACTAGGGCAGCTATTGGCTACTGGCTATGAACTTCCTTATTTTAGTCTGGTCGTACGTCATTGCGTTCAAAACGATCGGACTTTGGTGTGATCATGTGTAGGCAAGTCCGTTGCGTCCGAACTCCATCGAAAGTCCGTCAAAAAGTCCTTCGGGGTTCAGTCCATCGAAAGTCTGCTCGTGTGTACACGGCATAACAGAACTCTCATCTTTGCACATACCGTACATATCAATTGAGGTAGGCACTGTATGCTTAGAGGTTGCCCATTCCTTAAAGATGCAAAGATACACATGAGAAGCCCAGCACAGCTGAAGATCTCCAGAGAGCAAAAGAAAAATGACAACCCCACTAACCAATTTTCCTCATTGGTAGATTCAGCCTTTGGTGTATGGTATTTAAGCTTCAAGACCCAAGACAGGTGAGCCATTCTCACACTAATAAAAGGAACAAGAAAGATCAATACAGATTTTTCTCTTCCAAATTAACATTGCAATTTAGGAAAGACAATAAGCCCCCGTTCACATCTGATCGATTTGACATGCGATTTGACAGGTCAAATCGCATGTCAAATCGGAGCCTATTGCCGGCAATAGGAGCGTCCCAATCGGTGCAACGCCAACTTTGAGCCGCCGCACCGATTTCCAAAAGTAATGCTTCGCTACTTTTGGCAACTTCGGGGCAATTTCAATAGACATCTGTGCATGAAGCCACACAGATGTCTTTCAAGTCACCCCCCAAAGTCGGACTGAAATGGGGCTTTTAAATCGTGCGAGTTCGGATGAACACGATTTCAAAGCTGTGTTCAGTGTGAACAAGGGCTCAGTGTGGCCAACTCATTTTAAAAGAGGCAAACGGCTTCCTTGAAATACACGGTAAGGTTAGCAGCAAACAAGCGTCCACTGAAAAGGATTCCACGTCAGCTGTGTGAAGCAGCCGCTTATAATCAGAAATGGATCCACATGCTGAGTTAATCATAAGTAAACGTCTCGTTAGTTTTTAAAGCTTTTGTGCTGTGGTCACAGCGTGAGAAGCACAAACCAGCTTCTGCTAGTTCTGCGCAGCACATGGCACGAGTTTTATATACTCTGGAAGCCTGACAGGTGAATGTCCTGGTGACCGCATGCTGGGCCATGGCAGGTCAAAACAATCATTAGGACGATTCCTCACTAAAGCAAAATTTCTACAGCCATTATAACTTCCACAAACACATGATGACTGTATATATCTGAAAAAAAAGAATGGCTTAGAGAAAGGAAAAGGAAAAAAAAGAAAAGGGAAAAAAAGGAAAAGAAAAATTCTTTAGCAGATGAAAACAGAACTTTCTGCCTAGTTTTTCTAAAGTGCATGACTGCATCCTAGCCATGGGGATGATCTTCTCTAACCTTTCCAGTAATTACAAGTGGTTTAGTTATGCCTTATCAGGAATTCTATTTGGGTTTCTATGCATCCATTATAGTAAGAATAAACAGTGTAGAAGTGATTGGTCTCAGCCTTGTACATAGGCTTCCTTGTTAAAGCAGAGCTGGAGTATTCTGTACTCTAGTACCCAGCCCAGGATCAGCTTGTAGGCAGGTGCAGTCTGTATTCCCCACTGTAGGTTGCGCTCGACCGAAGTGGCAATGCAGAAGGAGAAGGAAGTTGTCAGTTCGTTTATGACTTCCTGCAGTCGTGGGGTAACAGCTGTCCGATTGGACACTGGTGCCCATGCAACTTTGGTGGCCATCATGGGTCAGGCAGAGTCTATTTACGGGTCCAGCTCCCGGGTTTGGTTTGCTTTCTGCGAGTGGCTAGTGTAGGGATAAGGACCCCTGTCTGGCAAAAACAGTGCTTAGAGATAGGGAAAGGTTCCAGAGTAGGTACAGTGCAGGGGCTATGTCTACCTTACTTCAGGAAGCCTTCCTTTTTGGGTGTGGACCGGCCAGGCCGCATTTTGCTCCTCGTCAGCATCTTTAAGTCTACAGACCACTGTTATGGTTCGTAAGTGGCTCAGGATGGGTGTGCCTACTCGCTGGGCCTAGCTGAGTTGTGTTGGACTACAATATATCACTATTGCCTAATTAGACTCTGTGTGTTCACTGCCCACCACACCATGCTGCACCTTACTCACAAGCTGAAACTTCAGAGTGCTTCAAATGTCTAAATGGTCATGCCAATAGACCATGGATATTTCAGGTGCAAAAGATAATTGAGCGCCAAAGAAATGGGCCAAAAAGATGATCAGGTCAATAAAATTCAATTAAATTTGGTGAAAATAGATCAATAAAATCTGTTTTGGGGTTTTGAAGCAACTGCATGCTATCTAACTTATTTTTGTAGTTGGTGCAAAATAGTCAATGTCAGATCAAAGACTTGTTTACGAATTGCCAATAAAAACCTGATCAATGATCTGTCACTTTTCCACTCTTTCCAATACTTAAAAAAGTTTGGCTGGAAATGGGCATTCTGTTATGGTACTGTTGCTTAATAATCAGAAGGGGAAATGATATGGAACCTTCTAATTATTTTTATTTAGCTCTAAACATATAATTGAGGACACTCACTCGATTATTAGAAAAGTAGGTGAAGCACTCCCTAGCGTTGCTCACAGTTGCTCGGGCCAAGCAACAGTGGGCCTGCAAACTTCAGTACAGCTAACAAGGGGTTACAGCCACGTGCACGGAAAGAGGTCTGCTTATAAGCTCTGCAGGCGCCAGCCCATCCGAAAGCTTGGGGGTGGGGCTATACCCCGGAGAAAATCCAGCATACTCCTCTAACAGAGAGGAGCGAGATGGTGGAGTGTGCTTATGTGTTTCCAGCACTGACCTGGTTGCCTCACCTGCAGGAGCAGACACTGGTAGACACCGGTGTCCGGTTGGAGCATCACAGGGGATTCACCCTTGGGATGATCGAGGGGACGGAGTGACTTTGCCTGTTATGTCCTGAATGCCGGATACCGACCGTGGTGGTTAGTGCCTGGATCCGGTGTGAGCACTGTGATGAGCGACTTACCCAGCTAGAATCCAGCCAGCAGGGGCCACAGTATTAACGTGCTCTGCTGACCCCACCTGGAAGGAGCCAGTGCAGGAGGGAGATGTGCCCTCAGGTGAGCCAGGAGGGGAAAGCTAAGACAGGGCCATAGATTGGGGTTCCTAGACTGCGGGCAGAATTCGGGTCCCTGGAAGATGAGATAGCGAATTGGTCGTCACACAGTAGCTGACAGGAAGGAAGGAAGGAATAGGAGATGGGAGGCTCCCTGGTCCAGAAAGAGATCCAGTCCGAGGTTTTGGATGTGCCAGATCTTGCTGTGGGAATTGGAGGAGCTGCAGGAACCCCTGTCAGTGCAAGAAAACTCTTGTACAATAGACCTTCCACCACCCAGACCAGAGCAGTTGAATTCAAGCAGTGGGTCAAGAGGTCCCCCAATGCTTGTGTCCTGCCAGAAAAAGGAAAGCCAAGAGAAATGCCCAGGTTTTCCAGGTTCCAGCAGGAGTTGCAGCGCTGACCTGGTGTGGGAGTACATGCACATCCCTAAGACTCTACGGGTGCCAGATTGTGAAGAGACCAGGACATTCGTAAGGAATAGAGGCTGGAGAGTGAAATCCACAGAGACAGAGTGGTGGTCGTGAAAGCAGGACAGCCTGCTAGGAGCCACTCTGTCCCTTTCACAGAAGCTGATAGCAGTAGGAGAACACTGCCTGATCCCAGTTTGAAAACCTGAGGGACTGCTGGAGTGTGCAGCTCATACGTGGAAATTGTTGCATGGACTGCTGTGAGATTGCAGTCTGCGCTTTGATTCTCTGTTCACTTCCTAGACTAGGCCGGCATGCCACCCTGACCTGTGTCAGCTGGATGAACACTTCCCACTGTTGAAATTTGGGTGAGACCTGGGTCCTGACTTTAACTCTTTGAAAGGAGCCTGATAACCCAGGGAGGGGCCCCTCCCACCAGGGACTCTAAAGTGAACTATTCACCTCACACTTTCATTTTTTCTGTCAGCAGGATCATAACCCCCTCTTGACAGAATTAAAAAAAAATATGTGTGTTTACTATTGCCTTTCTGTCAGTGGGATCATAACCCCCTACTGACAGAAAATATGTATAGTTAGTTAGTTGTTAGTGTTAGGATAGTGTTCTTTATGTCTCTCTGTTTGCAAGTTTCGGTATGAACGGTTCATCCTGTTTCCGGCGGATTCAAGAATTCTTGCTGTGGGAAGATTTCCCTTAAGGGGGAGGTGCTTCCACATGATACTGTATATTTGTTTGATGTTAATGTGTTAGCTGCAGGGACCTGTAGCTAAGGTGTGCATATCATGTACATATGGTGTAAATATTTACTGTGAAGATAGCGTGTATATTTGGTTGGAGTGTAGAACCCCCTAGCATTGCTAGAGTGCTAGTGTAGGATGTTTTTGTGTTAGTGTATAGTGGATTTAAAAAGTCTACACATCCCTGGTAAAATGCCAGGTTTCTGTGATGAGACAAAGATAAATCATTTCAGAACTTTTTCCACCTTTGTGACCTTTAAACTGTACAACTCATTTGAAAAACAAGCTGAAGTCTTTTAGGGGGAGGGGGGAGTAAAAATAAAAAAAATATGGTTGCATAAGTGTGCACACCCTCTTGTAACTGGGGATGTAGCTGTATTCAGAATTAAGCAATCACATTTAAACTCATGTTAAATAGGAGTCAGTACACACCTTCCATCATTTAAAGTGCTTCTTATTAACCCCGAATAAAGTTCAGCTGTTCTAGTAGGTCTTTCCTGACTTTTTTTTAGTCTTACCCTACAGCAAAAGCCATGGTTCGCAGAGAGCTTCCAAAGTATCAAAGGGATCTCATTGTTAAAAGGTATCAGTCAGGAGAAGAGTACAAAAGAATTTCCAAGGCATTAGATATACCATGGAACACAGTGAAGACAGTCATCAAGTGGAGGAAATATGGCACAACAGTGACATTACCAAGAACTGGACGCTCCTCCAAAACTGATGAAAAGAAGAGAAGAAAGTTGGTCAGGGATGCCGCCAAGAGGCCTACAGCAACATTAAAGGAGCTGCAGGAATATCTGGCAAGTACTGGCTGTGTGGTACATGTGACAACAATCTCCCGTATTCTTCATATGTCTGGGCCATGGGGTAGAGTGGCAAAATGGAAACCTTTTCTTACAAATAAAAACATCCAATCCCGGCTAAATTTTGCAAAAACACATCTGAAGTCTCCCAAAAGCATGTGGGAACATGTGGTATGATCTGATGAAACCAAGGTTGAACTTTTTGGCCATAATTCCAAAAGGTATGTTTGGCGCAAAAACAACACTGCACATCACCAAAAGAATACCATGCGCACAGTGAAGCATGGTGGTGGCAGCATCATGCTTTGGGGCTGTTTTTCTTCAGCTGGAACAGGGGCCTTAGTCAAGGTAGAGGGAATTATGAACAGTTCCAAATACCAGTCAATATTGGCACAAAACCTTTGGGCTTCTGCTAGAAAAAAGAACATGAAGAGGAACTTCATCTGTCAGCATGACAACGACCCAAAGCATACATTCAAATCATCATAGGAATGGCTACCCCAGAACAAGATTAAAGTTTTCTGAAGGCCCAGCCAGAGCCCAGACCTAAATCTGATTGAAAATCTGTGGGGTGATCTGAAGAGGGCTGTGCACAGGAGATGCCCTCGCAATCTGACAGATTTGAAATGTTTTTGCAAAGAAGAGTGGACAAATATTGCCCAGTCAAGATGTGCCATAATAATGCCCAAAAAGAGTGCTGTAATAAAATCAAAAGGTGCTTCAACAAAGTATTAGTTTAAGGGTTTGCACACTTATGCAACCATATTATTTTTATTTTTATCCCTCCACTTAAAAGATTTCAGTTTGTTTTTCAACTGAGTTGTACAGTTTATAGGTCACATTAAAGGCGGAAAAAGTTCTGAAATTATTTCTCTTTGTCTCATTTTTTTACATCACAGAAACCTGACATTGTAACAGGGGTGAGTAGACTTTTTATATCCACTGTAGGTAACGGTAGGTAAAGCCTGTGTGTTTTCCTGGGTCGGGTGGGTGGCTTGGGTAGGCTGGATGACTCAGCAGCAGGTTCTCTGGTAACTCCTCCCTGCTTGCCAGAAAGTAACTTGGAGAAGGTTCCAGAAGCAGTTAGGAGGAGTCCAAGAGGAGCTAACTGGAGTATTCTGAGGACCCTGACTAATCCCCAACAGAAGGGTTGGCAAGGGGGCAGGCCCCCTCAAATACTCAGCCAGCTGAACCAGCCCAGCTGGGGAGTGTGGAGTTTAGGGTGGAAGATGGAGATGGAGTGTTACGCTGTCTGGGCCTTTGAGAGTAGCTCCCCAGTCTTGGGGGGTGAACTCAGGTCTGGGCTAGGGTGCGGAAGGGACCCTTCTCATGACACACAGAGGGATCCTGAACGAGAGGCACAGGAGCAAGGAAAGGACAGCAGGAGAACACTACCTGGCAAATCTCCAGGGAGGAACATAGCCACATGGGCTGGTGAGTTGTAGTCAGAGGACTGAGAGGCATGAAGGGACTGGGTGCAAGCAGTCTGGGATGGATGCAGAGTCAGTCTGGGAGGAGTGTGGAAAAGTGGCCAGGAGGGCTAGTGAAAGGGGCAGCTGCAGCCAGGTGGGCTCTGAAGAGGTAGTATTGGGAGCAGTAGCCACAGGAAAGGACAACTAGCACCAGAGACCTCTATTTTTGCTACACTACTAAAGGGGCCCCTGGTCAGTGTCAGATCATCCCATCAGTGCTAGCTGGTCCTGGGAGTTGTAGTTCTACAAGCAAGTCTGTGCTGGAGGTAGAGGAGGAGTGTTCCACGCTAACCACCCTGGAACGTGGAAGTGACGTCCGCGGTGCACAGGAAGCATCCAGACACAGATAGGAGATAGTATCTCCTATCTGTGTCTGGACGCTTCCTGTGCACCGCTGACGTCACTTCCGCTTCCGCGTTCCAGGGTGGTTAGCGTGGATCTTCCACACACTGGACACCGCTGTTAAGCCTATTTCAACCAGGAACCAACATCCCCTGAGGTGAAGGACCTCCAGTGTAGCCTGCACACCAGCACATCCCAGGACAACACAACCCCTGATGGACATCGCCACCCCATCTGAACCGCCTTACCAGTAAGTGTATGTATTACACCTTCACCATATAACAGTGTCAGCAGAGTTGGCGCCTCCACACCCCCCTTCCCTTTTCAGTGCTAAGCTCACAGAGGCTATGGACACCCTCTGAGGATGGCTGCCTCCTCTTTCTCTCCCCCTCTATTTGTGTTCTAACATTAATGTACTATCAGAACCATTATTATACAATTCCATCCCTGACGTCACAAAATCTGAGCGCTGGAAAACCCTTCCTCTTCAAACCCATAATAACCCTTCTCCATCCAAGTTCAATTCCCCTAAATAAAAAAAAAAACAAAGCAAAGCTGCAAGGACTGCTTCTTATTTCAGGATTGACTGGAAAATTTGTGTGCCTGGCTGTGCAGGGTGGGAGATAACCAACATTCACCAGCGGCTTCTGCAGGGGTAGCGCTACATAGGCATAGCTTTTAACTTTCCCTCATTTAGGAGCGGACTGTCCTTCTTTTGAAACCAAATCCTTCTGCCTCTTCCCTCCTCAACTGCAAATGTACTATTTAACCACCATAAATGTTATACTATATTAAATGGCTCATCGAATCTCTTGCATGCGTTATTTTAAAAAGCCTGTATACATGAAGGGTAGTGGTGAAAAAGAAAATTAACCAATATTTTTTTGCATATAAATTCACAGTCCATATAGCTAGTGACATAACAGGAGTGGGTCTACTGACATAAAGCATTCTCCTGCGCTCACAATGGTTAACCCCGAGGTACACAGTGTAAAAATTGCTTCTTAGCACCAGTGGTCTTGTTGCCCCTCAGGACAATGGGTAGCCTTATAAACTGGAAGACAACAATAAAAAGAGAAGGGCACACTGACCTAGCGCATTTCCTCAATAAAATGTATTCAAAGAGTAAAAACAACAATAGATATACTCACAAACACATATTATATAAATGTATGTCATAACAAGTGGGACCAATTGCATTTAGGTCTAGTGTAGTCTATTGGTACCGCAGGAAGACCAAGCGGCGTCCGTGGTAGCTGATGGCCAATGGGTTTCAAGGGCGAAACCTCTTCATCAGGGATTCACTACCCTGGTTCTGAAGAAGAACGATGGTAAGTAGTCACCATGATCTTCTAGCAGTATGGTTCTAGATGTATGGACCCAGGGTGAACTATAAGTTGACAGTACACTAATCTATCAACCAAAATTCACAAACTGTGCAATGTCAGCAAGAGTGGAGTCAGCAGGGTTGCATTGGCAGGCAGGACGATTGCCTATAAACTTATAATATACACCTGTTAATGACCATCAGTGGCATGTGTGGATGGATATGTACAACCCTTGAGAACTCTGGCATCCTAGTCCATGGACTGTTAGCTTTACTTCCTGTTCTGGTGGTAGGGACAGGAAGTAAGATGAAATATTCCTGAAAGAGATAGCAACAAAAAACTGACAGTTACTTTAAATCCTCTCCAATCTAAATCTGAAATTGTTCATCATCTGACAAATTAAAATTTAATTACTTAAATGTTCTGTTTATGTTTCAAAAATCTGACTGTTCATGTAGGCACATATACCATGTGTCTATTAGTTATGGAGGGTGCCCACAGACAAATGAAGTTGAGGCAAAAGTGTGAGAATCTCTAGCAGACGTGAAGTCATTTGGCAAGTGCCAGACATATGGAGAGCAGGAGGAGTAAACATGGCTGTGACTGCACACTTCAGCTGAGTTTTACTTATGTTTCTGTTTTCAGAGGAAGAATAAATAAACCTTTAATCAGCTATCTGCAGATTTCTTCTGTTCTTCCTGACAAGTAATGAGTTAGGATTTCCTGATATCTCATGAGTCTTTCTGCAGTATATAATAACATGTTAAAGGGCATTTTCATCCAAATATATATGTAGCAGGTGTTTTGTTTCTTCCACGACCCCGCCAAGAAAGCCACCGCGATGTACACAGGCATTCCAGCCTAAAAGAGGGAGAGAGCTGCCTGTCATGTCTGTGAGGGATTTCTCTCCCTCCCTTCCTTCCCCCTGTTTCACTGATTCACTGAATCGAATGTAATGTGAGCTGACTCAAACAGAGCTGTTCACTCTGTAGCCTCCCCTGTGTCCCTATTAGCAGGAGGAAGAAAGCCAATTAAAGGAGCAGTTACAGGAGCCAATCAGAGGGACTTTACCAAGCTGCAGGAGGCAGCTGCAAAGGACTCTGGAATATGACGTTCCAGTACAGAGTGGCCCCGTAGCCCATAGCCCCTTGTATAGTGACAGAAACTACCAAGACCAGCATCCTCTGTGGGCAGGAAAGCAAAAGACTCCATTTTAATTCCTGAAGAGATTTTCAGTCACCACGAGGCAGTGAAAGAGATCAGACCTAAAGGAGAGATGCATTCTCTCGGATGATCTTCCCGCGCGATTCAGGCCTCCACCGCCAGTCGGGACTTCCAGCCTGAGACAGGGGAAATCCAGGTGCATATCGAGGTGCACCTGCACCGAAGGTGAAGCATTCCAGTGTGAGGTGACTAGTCGGGTCACCAGGAAAGCCTGCTGTTCCAGGATGTTCGTTTGGGCCTTTACCACAGGATCTGGTGAGAGGGCATTTTGCTCTTCTGCAGGGAACAGAGACACTGCACCAAAGAAGGAGTAAGAACACTGTATACAGACATCGCTGCTGGTAGTCATCTCGCTGACACTTGTAGTACCACAGGGATAAAGGATAAGGCCATCCATTTCTGGGACACTGTATACAGACATCATTGTCCTCTCACCTTGCTGAGGAAAATCCTGTCTGTTCCACTTGATAAACTGGGCCAGTTGTGTTGTTTGCGCCTGCAATCCAGGAGTTTAAGAGCACCAACAAAAGTGGCTAGCTGAAGACACAAAGTTTTATCTTTTCTTCAAAAGGACTGAAGCTACTAGTGCCATACGGACCCGCACATGCATATTCAGGGCTCTGTATATGAAGTGGGTGTGTGAGACCGTTCATCTAGGAAGTTAAGCCATTGCATATTGATTTGAATAAAGTGTTTAAAGTTGGGCCTGTGGTGTCTGGGGACAGAAGATAGATGCCTGACACAAACAGGGTCATTCCTCTGCTCTCCTTCAGCCTGGACTCATAGAGCCAACCTGAGTAAAGGTAACCAATCCAATTTAAAGTGTCATATTGTGCTTTATTCACTATTTAGGTGTGCCTCTGCTCTTGGGGACATTCTCAGATTTGGAATCCCCAGAAAGCAGCTTGAAGATAGGATTGAGAGCTATATTGCTCTTAAATCTCAGTTATTGCTCTCTAGTTGATTACTTGAATATATACTGTTACTGTCTGTTATTCTTCCACAGAAATATTACAGTAAAGACAACTTTTGTGTTTTATCATAACATTTGTGTTTCTCATTGGTCATTGCACTTACACTACTGCCAGGTGTGCCAGAGGAGGCTGAGGCTGTTATTAGGGTTGAGAGGCAGAGTAACAGACTGAACAAACAAAAGCAGCTCCTTCGGGGGTATCGTTACATATACAATAAGCTGCACTGTTTTGGTCTCTTCTCTTCGGTCTTTATTGTTGTCTGTGACCCTCTTGGACAGACATGACTAATATGAAAGCAGTATTAAACCCAAAATAAATTATTTATTATATTGCAGCTTACTAATTTTGAGATGTGATGGCTGCATTTGTTTTCTTTTTAGACTTCATTCTTTTTTATTTTTGCCTGCCAGTAAGTCTGCTGTTTTTCCACAGAACAACCTATCCTGCAGATGCAGCAGTTACGGGGTTGGGACAAACCATTTACCACTGACTGGGGTGCTTAGAATGATCAGCTTTTATTCATTTATGTAAACCCTTTATCCCAAAAGGAACAAAACTTTTGCTGTAACTGCTTAAAAAGTGTTAGCTGGAATTTGACTTTAATTTGTTTAGTGTATCTAAATCTGCTAGTCCAGTGGTCCCCAACCTTCCCAGCACCAGGGATTGGCCTCATGAAAAACGACCCCTCTGTGCACAGGTGCGGGGAGTTGGGTCTGGTGTTTTGGAGGTTTGCAGCCTGTCACCTCAACTGCCACTCACATCTTTATTTGTATCTGTATGTATTTATTATGATTATGAGAAATTATTATTAAGTGAAATTATGATTATTATTGAAACAAAATATATATTTTTTAAATCTCTTTTTCTATTTGTTTGGCTGATCACATGAGCAATATTTAATATTAATAATAATATTGAACTGAGCTCATCAGCCAAACAGATACAAATAAAGATTAAAATTTTATTTTTTTCAATGTAATATTTTTTTTCAATAATAATAATCATAAAAGATTGAGCTCATGTGGTCAGCCAAACAGATACAAATAAAAAAAGGGAGGGGGTGGTATTGCTGGGAGAAGGGGAGCAGGCGCCCTCTGGTAGTGGGAGGGTGGCAGTGCACTAGACCGACACAAGGAGTCAGGTCCCCCACACGTACAGCCCACAGCAGGCGGAGTTTAGGTGGCAATGCGAGTGGCCACCAACGAAGATCAAGCCTCGCTCGCTGTCCATTCCCTGCCACGTGACCCAGCCCCCAACAGGCCACGGACCGGCACGGGCCCGCAGCCCGGGGGGTTGGGGACCTCTGTGCTAGTCCACCTAACACTCCCCTCCCCCTAGATTATAAATTCTGTTGTCCACAGGTGCCCCTGTGCTCCGGAATCTATAATGTAGACACTCTAGTACAGGAGGTGTGATAATGACCAGATCACCAGGGGGAAAAGCCAAAAAAAAACTAATGCAGCCACCATAACTAATGATTGGTAAGCTGCAATATATTACATTTTTGGTTTTGGGTTTAATACTGTTTAAATCCCCAATACAGAGAGAATCAACTAAAAGATACAAGGAAGTCCCTGTTCCACCGAAACGCATTGGCTTGATGCAGTTGTTGCTATTTTCATTAAACCCCTTCAAACTCACATTTCAACTTCTATAAAAAGAAAGAAGTTTTGCCTGGATCAACCACCAATGAATAAATTCTAGGTAATTAATAGGATCAGATATTCATCCACATAAAATTAATGGATGCAGTTTGGGTTGCCTTGTAAAACATACAAAACAACTAGGAGAAAGAGGTTCCCCCAAAGAAGGCAAATTACCCAAACACAATCTGCAAAAAACAATAAATTTATTGAGCTACAAAACACCACACAAAAATACAAAAATTGGGCAAATTTGGGAATATATCATAGACCAAATTAAAACAGATAACGTTATCATTAAAAACAACGGAGCCGCGGCCAAGCATACCCCATACACACACCAATCACCACAGCAGATTCCTACTATATTGGGAAATATCGTATGAAAAAAGTCCTTAGTCAATCCAAGTATTGGTAGTATGGCAGTATAAGGGTAAGGGTGGATGAATGAATGATAGATTGTAACATTAGAACTAATTCAACATATCATGAAAATTATGGCAGTCCGGGAACTAGACCCATATCATAGGTATGACAGCAGCAGTGACCGGCATTATTGCTGGAGGTGGTTGTGAACCCAGGACATACAAGTAAGGCAGCTGTGTTTGTAGAAAGCAGCAGGGGGAGCAATACCAGCTCAGGCTGTACTATAAATATAAACTGGAGTAATACTTCTCTCACCAAGTTGATGGCTCAGCAGCTCTTGAGATCGTAGGCTCTACCCCCAGATAATAGCTGTAGATGTCAGTCCAAACAGCGTTTGCCGTCAGATAGAGGATGTCCCGCTGTGTCAGCGCCTTCAGTTAGATGATGTAAGCCGGCCGTCAGCTGTTGGTTCCCGGTCAGGCATTCAAACACCATAAGCTCGCGGCTCCGAGGTGACGTGCTGACGTCACGTGCTGACGTGTTTCACCAGCCAATCACCGCTGACACAGCGGGACATCCTCTATTTGACGGCAAACGCTGTTTGGACTGACATCTACAGCTATTATCTGGGGGTAGAGCCTACGATCTCAAGAGCTGCTGAGCCATCAACTTGGTGAGAGAAGTATTACTCCAGTTTATATTTATAGTACAGCCTGAGCCGGTATTGCTCCCCCTGCTGCTTTCTACAAACACAGCTGCCTTACTTGTATGTCCTGGGTTCACAACCACCTCCAGCAATAATGCCGGTCACTGCTGCTGTCATACCTATGATATGAAACTAGTTCCCGGACTGCCATAATTTTCATGATGTGTTGAATTAGTTCTAATGTTACAATCTATCATTCATTCATCCACCCTTACCCTTATACCGCCATACTACCAATACGTGGATTGACTAAGGACTTTTTTCATACGATATTTCCCAATATAGTAGGAATCTGCTGTGGTGATTGGTGTGTGTATGGGGTATGCTTGGCCGCGGCTCCGTTGTTTTTAATGATAACGTTATCTGTTTTAATTTGGTCTATGATATATTCCCAAATTTGCCCAATTTTTGTATTTTTGTGTGGTGTTTTGTAGCTCAATAAATTTATTGTTTTTTGCAGATTGTGTTTGGGTAATTTGCCTTCTTTGGGGGAACCTCTTTCTCCTAGTTGTTTTTTTTTTCACATTTCAACTTGCATTTATTAAACACCGGGCGTTCCTTTCTACCAACCTTTTCAAGTTATTAAAAAGCCCAACATGCTTTATAGACTGAGTGTCTTGGATGTAACATACGTATATTATTTAAACAAAAACAAACAAAACCCATATTTCAACTTTTGGTAGAGCTTGTTGAGTTGAACTACTTTATGGATTCTTATATCTCTTGGGTACTCTATTGGTAAGATCTCCTCACTGAGTTCACTGAGTTCCTGGCTCTGCACACCTTCTGTTGTAATTATGAGAGGTCCCCACTCTCCCCGTTGAATTTGTTATTTTGTATTATATAATGCAAAAGGAGGTTTCGGAACACACAAAAGTGGGTGTGAACACATAAAACTTCCAGGTGCACTAGACGACAGTAGGGAATTATAATAGCGGAATCTCACTGTTAGAATATCCAAGACATAAAGGAAGTCAGTTATAGCTGGGTTAGAAGATTGGAGCACCATACCGAAGAGTTGAAATTCCCTTATGCTTAGGATAATGGATTGAATGGCGCTGAAACCTAAGGTAGATATTACTTGATACCTGAGATTGGGTCATATGTGGGTCGTATGTGGGCTGTTTTTATATATTGAGGGACTCCCAAGAACATCTTAGGATGTAAACGATAAAGCTGGGTCAGCTGGGTCAGAGGATTGGAGCACCACACCGAAGAGTTGAAATCCAGTGAAGAGATTTCGTTCCAAATCTGTAATACACTCAAATGCCCCCTTCATCAGGGCTTAAAGGGGCAGCTGTTGAGATATCTGTAGATATAATTGGATCCAGTAGTCTTCAGCAGCTAGTGTGTGTTGCCTATCTACAGTTCGATTTTTCAGTAGCTGTGCTTTTAAATCTGGTTGAAGGGGGGAGAGTGTGACCCCCAAAATGAGTTGGATATTAAAGTGGTTGTATAGTCTTTTTTTTAACTTTTACCTACAGGTAAGCCTATAATAAGGCTTACCTGTAGGTAAAAAAAATATCTCCTAAACCTGTACGGTTTAGGAGATATTCCCCTTGCTATGAGCCGCTGACTGCAGCGACGCATGCGCACAGGGGATTCTCGGCTGAAGGCCCGGCAACTGCCGGACCTTGCCGGGAAAGAAATCTCCCGCGCGCATGTGCGGGAGTGATGACATCGCGGCTCCAGCCACTCACAGCGCTGCAACCGCGATACCCGGAAGACACGCCGAGGCAACATGTCAGCTACCTCGGCGTGGACCAGGTAAGATACCGACGCCTCGTTCTAAGGTAAGTATTTCATAATGAGCTAGTATGGGGTGCATACTAGCTCATTATGCCTTTTGCTTTACAGGGGTAAAAAAAAAAAAATAAATAAAATTTTCAGGGGGTATACAACGCTTTAAGTGTATTACAGATTTGGAATAAAATCTCTCCTCTGGACTTCAACTCTTTGGTTTGGCGCTCCAATCTTCTGGTCCAACTATATTCTTTACATCCCGAGATGTCCGTGGGAGTCCCTCAATGTATGAAAACAGTCAACATATCATCCAGATGCACCAGTGGGATAATAACATTATACTTTTTTCTTTTGGAAAATAATTTTTATTGTTTTTAACATTATACTTTTGAATTATTTAATATCAGGTACCAAGTAATATCTACCTTAGGTTCCAGTGCCATCAAATCCATCACCCCAAGCATAAAGGAAGTCAGGGGCTTATGCAGCCTATTAGGTTATACACATAAGTAAATCATAATTTTTGGGTGGACTAAACCTTTAAGGCACAATCATTGTGGTGTTTAGTTTAATCCAGAAATTAGGCATGCATATGATAAATTAGCATATATACAGCTATCCCATTTTGATACCTAAATAAAATATAAATGCAATCAAGAATGATAAATATTTCAACACATGTTGGCAAGATAATTTAGCTGCAATCATAAGCATATGCTAAAATCTTGATTCCATGTAAAGGATGGACACCAGTCTTATATCAGCACGAGTCAAATCAATTGTATATATGGTCGCATGATGAATGGTTGATAGCAGGGTTTGGCTGGGGATACAATGCTGCATTTTTTTCCTTTGTTTCCTGGCAGTTTGATGGATGCTCCTCACATGCCAGAGTCGAGACACTAGTACATCAGGATGAGCCCAGCAGCGTTATGCAGAAACCACCAAGTCCCAGAGGTATTCTCAGCTACTGGAAATCCATTACAACGCTGCTGTGCTCCTGTGGGATGGAAGAAGCCTCATCTATCAGATTAGTTACAAGAGAGAGACCCAAAGGAGCCTCTGTGACTGGACAGATACTAGGTAAAATGTCTGGCCTTGGGCAACAGCTTCCGGGAACTGGAAATGTATAAGAAGACCTAGCCCCTACCACAGATTTCAGAAATGGTTCTCATTTTTATTGACGCTTCAGAGATGTATGCAAATACCGAAAGGCAGTGGTTATCAAGGTTACTGTACTATGTGCCCTTTAAAAAAGCAAATATTTATTTTACTTGTTTTATTGTACTGACACTTTTCCTGTAGCCCTTTAGGCCCCATTCACACTTCGTGTAGCTTCACACGTTTCTGTGTGTCACGCATAGGGCAGCCCATTGGGGGCATAGGCCAGCTGTTTACGTGTTTGTTGCCCAAAAGAACCTTTTGCTCCTTTTTGGGCAACAAGCTTACTGTGATTTTTAAAGACTTGTTTTGCCGCATTTGCAGCACAATTTTGTTGCATGAGGCTCGGCATAATCGCACCACATTTGGGGTGCCATTTAAACTGAATGGGACCCAAATGTGTTTTCCGTGTTTTACACCGATTGCAAAATCACCAACTGTAACAGGCAACATTTAGCCATGGATATGGCTTGTATCATGAAGAATCACACTATTGAATGCATCTTCTGCAGTCTTAAGCCGGGTACACACGATCAGATTATTGGACGAATTTTCGTCCGTTTTTTTGTATGCTGCTAGTCTTATATTGAAAGTGAAGAGTTTACTCACCATACGAAAATTCTCGTATGAATTCAAAGTGATGTAATGTGTTGAATTGTGTTCTTTTGATTCTGAGCAATTGTAGTTTTGCTCTTACAATTTTTTTTCGGCTGAAAACTGTACTAAGTAAACGACAATATCGGACGTTGTGTTCACATTCGACAAAAATTTTAGAGCCTGTCATCCGAAAATTCATAATCGGCTGTGGAAAGCACCATGCTAATGATCAGAAAATCGGCAGATTGTTCATGGGAAGAAATTTTACTTCCGATTTTCTGATTGTGTGTGCGGACCTACACTCTTATGCCCCGTACACACGGTCGGACATTGATCGGACATTCCGACAACAAAATCCTAGGATTTTTTCCGACGGATGTTGGGTCAAACTTGTCTTGCATACACACGGTCACACAAAGTTGTCGGAAAATCCGATCATTCTGAACGCGGTGATGTAAAACACGTACATCGGGACTATAAACGGGGCAGTAGCCAATAGCTTTCATCTCTTTATTTATTCTGAGCATGCGTGGCACTTTGTGCTTCGGATTTGTGTACACACGATCGGAAATTCCGACAACGGATTTTGTTGTCGGAAAATTTTATAGCCTGCTCTCAAACTTTGTGTGTCGGAAATTCCTATGGAAAATGTGTGATGGAGCCTACACACGGTCAGAATTTCCAACAACAAGGTCCTATCACACATTTTCTGTCAGAAAATCCGACCGTGTGTACGGGGCATTACACTGTAGAGACATTCTATGGGCTAAAGCTGACCAGTATGTCTTTGGATTGCAGAGGGAACTGGAGAACCACCACACAGAGGCAGCAGCAAGAACATGCAGGAAATATATTGTGCGAGGATGAGCTCAGGGTAGAGCTTCCATAGACTCAGCCACTCACCATTCTTCCTTTTTGGGGCTTTCCTTGCCTAATATATATATAGATATATCTATATATATAGATAGATATAGATATCTATCTATATATATATAGATAGATATAGATATCAATATATATATATTTATTAGGGATGCACGGATACCAGTTTTTTCAGAGCAAGTTTAAAACCGATACTTTTCCTCAAGTACTCACCAATATCATTTACTGATACCTATTTATGCAATTTGATTCCATACAAAATTAATGGGTTCAAATTGCACTGCAAAGAATCACATGTGATTTGAATCATATGTGGTATCCCGCACCACTACTGTGTGAACCCAGGCTGAAGTCACTATGACAAGCCTGAGTTCACACAGGAGCCATGCGGTATCGCACCACATTTCTGTTCAAATCATATGCGATTCTTTGCAGTGTGATTTGAGCCCATCCTTTTTGTATGCGCTCAAACCCCACTGCACCACACAGCATGAAAAAGGTATAATTTTTTTAGGTATCGGAGCATTCGCACCAGTACTCATGCAAATGCTTAGTATTGACGCAACACTAATATACATTATATTGTCAAAAGTATTGTGACACCTGCTTATACACGCACACAAACTTTAATGGCATCCCAGTCTTATGCCGCGTACACACGATCGGACATTCCGACAACAAAATCCTGGATTTATTTCCGACGGATGTTGGTTGAAACTTGTCTTGCATACACACGGTCGCACAAATGTTGTCGGAAATTCCGAACGTCAAGAACGCAGTGACGTACAACACGTACGACGAGCCGAGAAAAATGAAGTTTAATAGCCAGTGTGGCTCTTCTGCTTGATTCCGAGCATGTGTGGAGTTTTGAGCGTCGGAATTGTGTACACACGATCGGAATTTCCGACAACAGATTTTGTTGTCGGAAAATTTGAGAACCAGCGCTTAAATTTTTGTTGTTGGAAATTCCGACAACAAATGTCCAATGGAGTCTACACATGGTTGGAGCTCACATCGAACATTTGTTGTCGTAAATTCCGACCGTGTGTACGCGGCATTAGTCCGTATGGTTCAATATTGAGTTGGTCCACCCTTTGCAATTATAACAGCTTCAAATCTTCTGGGAAAGCTGTCCACAAGGTTTAGGAGTGTGCCTATGGGAATGTTTGACCATTCTTCCAGAAGTGCATTGGTGAGGTCAGACACTGATGTTGGACATGAAGGTCTGGCTTGCAATTTCCACTCTAATTCATCCCAAAGGTGTTTGATCGGGTTGAGGTCAGGACTCCGTACAAGTAAGTCAAATTCCTCCACCCCAAACTCGCTCGTCCATGTCTTTATGGACCTTGCTTTGAGCACTGGTGCGCAGTCATGTTGGAACATGACTAAGGATTCCAATGATAGACTGTATGCCCACTGTTCGTATACAGTATCTCACAAAAGTGGGTACACCCCTCACATTTTTGTAAATATTTTATTATATCTTTTCATGTGACAACACTGGAGAAATGACAATGTAAAGTAGTGAGTGTACAGCTTGTATAACAGTGTACATTTGTGACCCCTCCAAATAACTCAACACACAGGCATTAATGTCTAAACCGCTGGCAACAAAACTGAGTATACCTCTAAGTGAAAATGTCCAAATTGGGCCCAATTAGCCATTTTCCCTTCCCGGTGTTATGTGACTCGTTAGTGTTACAAGGTCTTAGGTGTGAATGGGGAGCAGGTGTGTTAAATTTGGCGTTATCGCTCTCACTAACTCATACTGGTCACTGGAAGTTCAACATGGAAACTCATGGCAAAGAACTCTCTGAGGATCTGAAAGAAAGAATTGTTGCTCTACATAAAGATAAAACTGAGCTGCAGCATGGTGGCCAAGACCATACAGCGGTTTAACAGGTCAGGTTCCACTCAGAACAGGCCTCGCCATGATCGACCAAAGAAGTTGAGTGCACGTGCTCATTGTCATATCCAGAGGTTGTCTTTGAGAAATAGACATATGAGTGCTGCCAGCATAGCTGCAGAGGTTGAAGGGGTGGGGGCTCAGCCTGTCAGTGCTCAGATTATACTCTGCACACTGCATCAAATTGGTCTGCATGGCTGTTGTCCCAGAAGATGATGCACAAGAAAGCCCGCAAACAGTTTGCTGAAGACAAGCAGACTAAGGACATGGATAACTGGAACCATGTCCTGTGGTCTGATGAGACGAAGATAAACTTATTTGGTTCAGATGGTGTCAAGTGTGTTCTGCAGCAAAGAGGTGAGGAGTACAAAGACAAGTGTGTCATGCCTACAGTCAAGCATGGTGGTGGGAGTGTCATGGTCTGGGGCTGCATGAGTACTGTCGGCACTGGAGAGCTACAGTTCATTGAGGGAACCATGAATGCCAACATGTACTGTTACATACTGAAGCGGAGCATGATCCCCTCCCTTCGGAGACTGGGCCACAGGTCAGTATTCGAACATGATAACAACCCCAAACGCACCTCCAAGATGACCACTGCCTTGCTAAAGAAGCTGAGGGTAAAGGTGATGGACTGGCCAAGCGTGTCTCCAGACCTAAACCCTATTGAGCATCTGTGGGGCATCCTCAAACGGAAGGTGGAGGAGCGCAAGGTCTCCATCACTCACAAGCTCTGTGATGTCATCATGGAGGAGTGGAAGAGGACTCCAGTGGCAACCTGTGAAGCTCTGGTGAACTCCATGCCCAAGTGGGTTAAGGCAGTGCTGGAAAATAATGGTAGCCACACAAAATATTGACACTTTGGGCCCCATTTGGACATTTTTACTTAGCGGTGTACTCACTTTTGTTGCCAGCGGTTTAGACATTAATGGCTGTGTGTTGAGTTATTTTGAAGGGGCAGCAAATTTACACTGTTCTACAAGCTGTACACTCACTACTTTATATTGTAGCAAAGTGTAATTTCTTCAGTGTTGTGTCACATGAAAAGATATAATAAAATTTTTACAAAAACGCGAGGGGTGTACTGTGACATAATGAAGCAGAGCATGATCCCCCCCCTTAGGAGAGTGGGCCGCAGGGCAGTATTCCAACCAGGGCCGCAAGCTGCTGCAGATGGGGGGGGCGCTGAAGCTGTGGCACACTTACTTATTGTTACATTTAGGCAGCAGAGGTGCCACTCCGAGACCCTTTTGTTGCACCATCCGCACTCCGCTGCCTGGCCTCTGCTGTGCGCCACACTGGTTGCTAGAATCGCCTGTCGCCCGGCGTCTAGCAACCATTGACGTCAGAGGCCGCCCCAGCATTCAGAGCGCACTTACACCCAGCCTCCCTGTTTCTGTGGCCGGGGATGCGAGATTTGGCGGCACGTGCTTCAGGTGTAGGACTGCAGCGAGCTGCACCTGAGCACAATGGTCAAATCGGCAGGAACGGCTGGGGTTTTCCTGGGCGTGCATAGTGAACGAGAGAGGCTAGAGCAAGTCTTGCGATGCTTGTGCTGCAGCCAGCCGAGTGTGCGATGTGTCAACCTGCTGAGGAAATCAGCGTTTGCTCTATTTTGTGTTGTGCTCGCATGTTTCCTGTTAGTTACAAATGAATGTAAAGTGCTGATTTTGGAGGAAGGTAGCAGTTCTGCACATGAGTATGGGGGGATGTTTGGACTGCTTTTATTTGTTACATTAAACATACTTGCCAACAGTCCCGATTTTCCAGGGACATTCATGGTATTCAGACCCAAATCCCGGTCTTTGCAGTGTCCCGGGAAAAATCACGGGAAATTGGCTTTGTCCTGGTGTTCTGTGTATCGCCAGAGCCACCGCTAGAGGTCCGGGGTCGGCACTGGTGATTTTGTCTCCGCCACCATATTAGAGTAGACCAGCTCTCATGGAGGTCGAGGAGAAGAATCAAGAGGCGATAAAAGTAGCTGCCAATAGAAATGGAGCTGCCACTAACTCCCCACCCCGCGGCCTTCTGCAGGTCCATGACCTGTTGTGGGCCAGGCTGCGGGGTGGGGGGTTGGCGGCAGCTCCATTTCTATTTGCCGCTTTCTATTGCCACCCGGGCTCTGCCTCTTGTTTCTTCCCCTCAGCCTCCACAAGAGCTGGGCTTCTCTAAAATGGCGGCAGAGCCAAAATCACCAGTGCCGACCCCAGATCTCTAGCGGCGGCTCTGGTGATACACAGAACACCGGGTAAGACTGGTATTTGGGTCTGAATACCGTGAATGTCCCTGGAAAATTGGGACTGTTGGCATATATGCTTAATGTAACAAACAAAAGCAGTCCAAACATCCAACCTCACCAGACCAACCCCAAACCTCTAGTGGTGGCTCTGGCGATACAGCAGCATGGAAGTATCATAATAAATCTGGTGGCAAGCTGCATCTGGTGGCAAGTGACACAAGCTGCATCTGGTGACAAGTTAACGCTGCATCTGGAGACAAGTGACGTGGCAGGTGACACGCTGCATCTGGTGGCAGGCGACACAAGAGACAAGCTGCATCTGATGGCAGGCGACGTGGCAAGTAACATGTTGCATCTGATGGCAGGCGACGTGGCAAATGACATGCTGCATCTGGTGACAAGTGACGTGGCAAGTGACAAGCTGCATCTGATGGCAGGTGACGTGACAAGTGACAAGCTGCATCTGGTGGAAGGCGAAGTGGCAAGTGACAAGCTGCATCTGGTGACAAGTGATGTGGCAAGTGACAAGCTACATCTGGTGGCAGGCGAAGTGGCAAGTGACAAGCTGCATCTGGTGGCAGGCGATGTGTCAAGTCACACACTCAGGGCTCCCACTGATTCTGCATTATGGTGAGTTGAACTATTTCATTTTATATTACAATGTAATATAAGAAATAATGCGCTTCAATCATCCTGACACCATATCAACCATGGTGTCAGGATGATTTAAGCATTAACACCAGGTGTTTGGAGTATCTTTATCTGCTGATTGTTAAACTTTCTGGAATACACATATTGCTATTGTTGTGTAGGATCTGGGCCTGCTGTCCCTCCATCCCTCTTTTTTTTCCTTCTTTCTTTCCTTCATTCTCTCTCCTTCCTTCCCTATCACTTTCTTTCTTTATTTCTCTCTCTTTCTCCCTCCATCCCTCTTTTCCTTCTCCCTACATCCCTCTTTCATCTCAGACTCTAACCACAGCCCCTTTAAGCCATGCCCAATATTTAGTTTAAACCACGCCGCATCCCCCCCCCCCCCCATTACATCGCACCTACAAACAAATTATAATAAGACTCCACCTACAGACAAAAAGGTGTCCCTATAAATTTTTTGATAATGTTGGCAATTATGCATAAAGTTGTTACCTCAGGGCCGATCCTGGGCGGGTGTACTCCATTATATAACACTCCCCCAGACTCATTATCCCCCATATGTGACACTGCTTTCGTTGCACCCCCAGATTCATCATAAGTCATATATGACACTGTATCCCCAGACTCATCACCCCTCATATATAATATGGGCCTTTTACTTTAGGGCAAACAGTCTGCAGAAGGATCCGCTCCGTTTGCCCTTTCCCCTCCCAAAGCACAAGCAGCAAAGAGGGCCAGCTGGGCCCCAGCTTCAGCACCAGCAGCCAGACCCCAGGACCAGCATACCAACCCCAGAAGCCATGCCTAAGGACCAGCAGCCAGGCCTCAGGACCAGCAACCAGGAATCAGGACCAGCAGCCAGACACCAGGACCAGCAGCCCAGAACCAGAAGCCAGGACCCAGCCCAATAAGCCAGGCATCAGGACCAGCAGCCAGCCCCAGGAGGGCCAGCAGCCATCCCAAGACCCCAGCAGCCAGACCCCAGCAGCCCAGCCCCAGAAGCCAGGCCCCAGGACCAGCAGCCAGGAATCAGGACCAGCCCCAGAAGGACCAGCAGCGAGCCCCATGCCCCAGCAGCCAGGTCCCAGGCCCCAACAGCCAGGCCCTAGCAGCCAGACCCTAGGACCAGCAGCCCAGCCCCAGAAGCCAGGCCCCAGGACCAGCAGCCAGCCCAAGTACCCATTATTTAAGGTAAGTGAAGTCCTCTAGGGCTGTACCTGTGCATCAAAGTGCTATTAATTATTAGAATATTGTTTATTTTTACTATTATTCAGTGACACTCTAATGTAGCCTCTCATGGGGCCTGGAGGGGAGTCTTTCTATCAGAGACTCTCCAATGGTCACAGAGAGGGCCTCTGTTAGATAGACCCCCCCCAGTCTTATTAGACTCTGTTGTAGTCTCTAATAGGGCCTGCTTGGGGCTCTTTCTAACAGACTCTCAAATGGACACGGAGAGGACCTCTGTTAGAGAGACCCCACTCCAGGATCCATTAGACCCCATTGTAGTCTTTAATGGGGCATGGTGGGGGGGTTTAACAGACTCTCTAATGGACACCAAGAGGGCCTCTGTTAAAGAGATCCCCCTCCACGTCCCATGATTAGACCCCATTGTAGTCTCTAATGGGGCCTGGTGGGGGCTCTTTCTAACAGAGGCCCTCTCTGTGTTCATTAGAGAGACCCCCTCTGGGTCCCATTAGAAGAAGGGGAGGAGTTAGTAAAGATGGCCACTCCCATGTGGGGGTGCCAGAAATATTTCTGCACCCAGGCATCTGTGACCCTAGGATCGGCCCTGATTCCAACATGATAACGACCCCAGACACACTTCCAAGATAACCACTGCCTTGCTAAAGAAGATGAGGGTAAAGGTGATAGACTGGCCAAGCATGTCTCCAGACCTAAACCCTATTGAGCATCTGTGGGGCATCCTCAAACGGAAGGTGGAGGAGTGCAAGGTCTCTAACATCCACCAGCTCCGTGATGTCATCATCACCATCATCAGGAGTGGAAGAGGACACCAGGGGCAACCTGTGAAGCTCTGGTGAACTCCATACCCAAGAGGGTTAAGGCAGTGCTGGAAAATAATGGTGGCCACACAAAATATTGATACTTTGGGCCTAATTTGGACATTTTCATAAAGGGGTGTATTCACTTTTGTTGCCAGCGGTTTAGACATTAATGGCTGGGTGTTGAATTTTTTTGAGGGGGCAGCACATTTACACTGTTCTACAAGCTGTACACTCACTACTTTACATTGTAGCAAAGTGTAATTTCTTCAGTGTTGTCACATGAAAAGATATAATAAAATATTTTCAAAAATGTGAGGGTGTACTCACTTTTGTGAGATATTGAATATAACTGGCTTCCAATCTGTTCTTTGTAGATCAGTATGCTGATGGGATTGCCTATGTTGAAGGTCATTAGTGTCTAAGGTTACATAGAAAGCCAATATTGCTGGTAAAACTGTACAAGCGGGAAATCACAGAGCATTGTGCCACAACCTAAACTACTCTTCTAAACTCTACAGGGAAAATGCTAGGAATAACTGGAAATAGGATATTTGAATAATTAACATGTATTTTATGGGAATCTAAAAAAAAACCTGAAAAGGCAAACCTCATGTGACCCTGTTTGTTATAGACCCTTCACTAGATACTGAAAAAACTCCCCAGCCCGAACTTGCCGTGGGCCTGTCTATCCAAGAACCTAACATTGCTCACCTCCTTGCAGATTGCATACTTGTTTTTCTTCAGTTCCCATCACCTTTCTTGTCTGCACTTTTTACCTCAGAGGTATATATGCGTAAATTGCAGAGGTCACATATTGGCACCCCAGTGTACTGCAGTCCTAACTCTATAATGTTGAGAGTCTCCTGAGTTGGAGCACATATATAATAATAGATAGATTAAGGGCAGGTATGCCCCGAGGGGGCCAATCCCTCCTTAACCACTTGCCGACCGCCTAACGTAGATATACGTCGGCAGAATGGCACGGGCAGGCAGAATCACGTATATATACGTGATCTGCCTCCCGCGGGCGGGGGGTCCGATCGGACCCCCCCCCGGTGCCATCGGCGGTCGGCATCTGACTGGGAGCGTCGGGAGGCGAGGGGGAGACCATCCGATCGTGGCCCCCCCCTCGCGATCGCTCCCAGCCAATAGGAATCCTCCCCTGCCTGTGTGTAGTTTCACACAGGCAGAGGATGTGATGTCATCTCTCCTCGGCTCGGCAGTTTCCGTCCAGCGCCGAGGAGAGAAGACATGTAAGTGCACACAACACACACACACAC
Source organism: Aquarana catesbeiana (assembly GCF_042186555.1). Lineage (NCBI taxonomy): Eukaryota > Metazoa > Chordata > Amphibia > Anura > Ranidae > Aquarana > Aquarana catesbeiana. The sequence goes on along the minus strand of NC_133336.1, from coordinate 68,220,090 downwards.
ACAGTAGAACATGCCAGGCATACCTTACACCCCCGATCCCCCCCCGATCGCCCCCCGATCCCCCCCCAATCACCCCCCCCCCCTGTCACAAACTGACATTAGCAGTATTTTTTTTTTTTTTTTTTTTTTTTTTTTTCTGATTACTGCATAGTGTCAGTTTGTGACAGTTACAGTGGTAGGACAGTTAGTATTACCCCCCTTTAGGTCTAGGATACCCCCCTAACCCCCCCTAATAAAGTTTTAACCCCTTGATCACCCCCTGTCACCAGTGTCACTAAGCGATCATTTTTCTGATCGCTGTATTAGTGTCGCTGGTGACGCTAGTTAGGAACGTAAATATTTAGGTTCGCCGTCAGCGTTTTATAGCGACAGGGACCCCCATATACTACCTAATAAATGTTTTAACCCCTTGATTGCCCCCTAGTTAACCCTTTCACCACTGATCACCGTATAACTGTTACGGTGACGCTGGTTAGTTTGTTTATTTTTTATAGTGTCAGGGCACCCGCCGTTTATTACCGAATAAAGGTTTAGCCCCCCGGTCGCCCGGCGGTGATATGCGTCGCCCCAGGCAGCGTCAGATTAGCGCCAGTACCGCTAACACCCACGCACGCAGCATACGCCTCCCTTAGTGGTATAGTATCTGTACGGATCAATATCTGATCCAATCAGATCTATACTAGCGTCCCCAGCAGTTTAGGGTTCCCGAAAACGCAGTGTTAGCGGGATCAGCCCAGATACCCGCTAGCACCTGCGTTTTGCCCCTCTGCCCGGCCCACCCAAGTGCAGTATCGATCGATCACTGTCACTTACAAAACACTAAACGCATAACTGCAGCGTTCGCATAGTCAGGCCTGATCCCTGCGATCGCTAACAGTTTTTTTGGTAGCGTTTTGGTGAACTGGCAAGCACCAGCCCCAGGCAGCGTCAGATTAGCGCCAGTACCGCTAACACCCACGCACGCAGCATACGCCTCCCTTAGTGGTATAGTATCTGATCGGATCAATATCTGATCTGATCAGATCTATACTAGCGTCCCCAGCAGTTTAGGGTTCCCACAAACGCAGTGTTAGCGGGATCAGCCCAGATACCTGCTAGCACCTGCGTTTTGCCCCTCCACCCGGCCCAGCCCAGCCCACCCAAGTGCAGTATCGATCGATCACTGACACTTACAAAACACTAAACGCATAACTGCAGCGTTCGCAGAGTCAGGCCTGATCCTTGCGATCGCTAACAGTTTTTTTGGTAGCGTTTTGGTGAACTGGCAAGCCCCAGCGGCCTAGTACACCCCGGTTGTAGTCAAACCAGCACTGCAGTAACACTTGGTGACGTGGCGAGTCCCATAAGTGCAGTTCAAGCTGGTGAGGTGACAAGCACAAGTAGTGTCCCGCTGCCACCAAGAAGACAAACACAGGCCCGTCGTGTCCATAGTGCCCTTCCTGCTGCATTCGCCAATCCTAATTGGGAACCCACCACTTCTGCAGCGCCCGTACTTCCCCCATTCACATCCCCAACCAAATGCAGTCGGCTGCATGAGAGGCATTTTCTTTATGTCCTCCCGAGTACCCCTACCCAACAAACCCCCCCAAAAAAGATGTCGTGTCTGCAGCAAGCGCAGATATAGGCGTGACACCCGCTATTATTGTCCCTCCTGTCCTGACAATCCTGGTCTTTGCATTGGTGAATGTTTTGAACACTACCATTCACTAGTTGAGTATTAGCGTAGGGTACAGCATTGCACAGACTAGGCACACTTTCACAGGGTCTCCCAAGATGCCATCGCATTTTGAGAGACCCGAACCTGGAACCGGTTACAGTTATAAAAGTTAGTTACAAAAAAAAGTGTAAAAAAAAAAAAAAAAAAAAAACACATACAAAAATATAAAATAAAAAAAAAAATAGTTGTCGTTTTATTGTTCTTTCTCTCTCTCTATTGTTCTGTTCTTTTTTACTGTATTCTATTCTGCAATGTTTTATTGTTGTTATGTTTTATCATGTTTGCTTTTCAGGTATGCAATTTTTTATACCTTACCGTTTACTGTGCTTTATTGTTAACCATTTTTTTGTCTTCAGGTACGCCATTCACGACTTTGAGTGGTTATACCAGAATGATGCCTGCAGGTTTAGGTATCATCTTGGTATCATTCTTTTCAGCCAGCGGTCGGCTTTCATGTAAAAGCAATCCTAGCGGCTAATTAGCCTCTAGACTGCTTTTACAAGCAGTGGGAGGGAATGCCCCTCCCCCCCCAACGTCTTCCGTGTTTTTCTCTGGCTCTCCTGTCTCAACAGGGAACCTGAAAATGCAGCCGGTGATTCAGCCAGCTGACCATAGAGCTGATCAGAGACCAGAGTGGCTCCAAACATCTCTATGGCCTAAGAAACCGGAAGCTACGAGCATTTTATGACTTAGATTTCGCCGGATGTAAACAGCGCCATTGGGAAATTGGGAAAGCATTTTATCACACCGATCTTGGTGTGGTCAGATGCTTTGAGGGCAGAGGAGAAATCTAGGGTCTAATAGACCCCAATTTTTGCAAAAAAGAGTACCTGTCACTACCTATTGCTATGATAGGGGATATTTACATTCCCTGAGATAACAATAAAAATGATTAAAAAAAAAAAAAATGAAAGGAACAGTTTAAAAATAAGATAAAAAAATAATAATAATAAAGGAAAAAAAAAAAAAAAAAAAAAAAAGCACCCCTGTCCCCCCTGCTCTCGCGCTAAGGCGAACGCAAGCGTCGGTCTGGCGTCAAATGTAAACAGCAATTGCACCATGCATGTGAGGTATCGCCGCGAAGGTCAGATCGAGGGCAGTATTTTTAGCAGTAGACCTCCTCTGTAAATCTAAAGTGGTAACCTGTAAAGGCTTTTAAAGGCTTTTAAAAATGTATTTAGTTTGTCGCCACTGCACGTTTGTGCGCAATTTTAAAGCATGTCATGTTTGGTATCCATGTACTCGGCCTAAGATCATCTTTTTTATTCCATCAAACATTTGGGCAATATAGTGTGTTTTAGTGCATTAAAATGTAAAAAAGTGTGTTTTTTCCCCAAAAAATGCGTTTGAAAAATCGCTGCGCAAATACTGTGTGAAAAAAAAAAATGAAACACCCACCATTTTAATCTGTAGGGCATTTGCTTTAAAAAAAATATATAATGTTTGGGGGTTCAAAGTAATTTTCTTGCAAAAAAAAATTATTTTTTTATGTAAACAATAAGTGTCAGAAAGGGCTTTGTCTTCAAGTGGTTAGAAGTGTGGGTGATGTGTGACATAAGCTTCTAGATGTTGTGCATAAAATGCCAGGACAGTTCAAAACCCCCCCAAATGACCCCATTTTGGAAAGTAGACACCCCAAGCTATTTGCTGAGAGTCATGTTGAGTCCATGGAATAATTTATATTGTGACACAAGTTGCGGGAAAGAGACAATTTTTTATTTTTTTAATTTTTTTTTGCGCAAAGTTGTCACTAAATGATATATTGCTCAAACATGCCATGGGAATATGTGAAATTACACCCCAAAATACATTCTGCTGCTTCTCCTGAGTACGGGGATACCACATGTGTGAGACTTTTTGGGAGCCTAGCCGCGTACGGGACCCCGAAAACCAATCACTGCCTTCAGGCTTTCTAAGGCCGTAAATTTTTGATTTCACTCTTCACTGCCTATCACAGTTTCGGAGGCCATGGAATGCCCAGGTGGCAAAAAAAAACCCCAAATGACCCCATTTTGGAAAGTAGACACCCCAAGCTATTTGATGAGAGGTATAGTGAGTATTTTGCAGACCTCACTTTTTGTCACAAAGTTTTGAAAATTGAAAAAAGAAAAAAAAAAAATGTTTTTTCTCGTCTTTCTTTATTTTCAAAAACAAATGAGAGCTGCAAAATACTCACCATGCCTCTCAGCAAATAGCTTGGGGTGTCTACTTTCCAAAATGGGGTCATTTGGGGGGGGTTTGTGCCACCTGGGCATTCCATGGCCTCCGAAACTGTGATAGGCAGTGAGGAGTAAAATTAAAAATGTACGCCCTTAGAAATCCTGAAGGCAGTGATTGGTTTTCGGGGCCCCGTACGCGGCTAGGCTCCCAAAAAGTCCCACACATGTGGTATCCCCGTACTCAGGAGAAGCAGCTAAATGTATTTTGGGGTGCAATTCCACATATGCCCATGGCCTGTGTGAGCAATATATCATTTAGTGACAACTTTGTGCAAAAAAAAAAAAAAAAAAAAAAAATTTGTCACTTTCCCGCAACTTGTGTCAAAATATAAAATATTCCATGGACTCAACATGCCTCAAAGCAAATAGCTTGGGGTGTCTACTTTCCAAAATGGGGTCATTTGGGGGGGTTTTATGTCATCTGGGCATTTTATGGCCTTCAAAACTGTGATAGGTAGTGAGGAGTAAAATCAAAAATGTACGCCCTTAGAAATCCTGAAGGCAGTGATTGGTTTTCGGGGCCCCGTACGCGGCTAGGCTCCCAAAAAGTCCCACACATGTGGTATCCCCATACTCAGGAGAAGCAGCTAAATGTATTTTGGGGTGCAATTCCACATATGCCCATGGCCTGTGTGAGCAATATATCATTTAGTGACAACTTTTTGTAATTTTTTTTTTTTTTTTTTTTTTTTTGTCATTGTTCAATCACTTGGGACAAAAAAAATGAATATTCAATGGGCTCAACATGCCTCTCAGCAAATTCCTTGGGGTGTCTACTTTCCAAAATGGGGTCATTTGTGGGGGTTTTGTACTGCCCTGCCATTTTAGCACCTCAAGAAACGACATAGGCAGTCATAAATTAAAGGCTGTGTAAATTCCAGAAAATGTACCCTAGTTTGTAGACGCTATAACTTTTGCGCAAACCAATAAATATACACTTATTGACATTTTTTTTACCAAAGACATGTGGCCAAATACATTTTGGCCTAAATGTATGACTAAAATTGAGTTTATTGGATTTTTTTTAGAACAAAAAGTAGAAAATATCATTTTTTTTCAAAATTTTCGGTCTTTTTCCGTGTATAGCGCAAAAAATAAAAACGGCAGAGGTGATCAAATACTATCAAAAGAAAGCTCTATTTGTGGGAAGAAAAGGACGCAAATTTCGTTTGGGTACAGCATTGCATGACCGCGCAATTAGCAGTTAAAGCGACGCAGTGCCGAATTGTAAAAAGTGCTCTGGTCAGGAAGGGGGTAAATCCTTCCGGGGCTGAAGTGGTTAAAGGTAAAGGGATGCACTGGAGACCCAGCAATAGCACAATGGCAGAAAAGGTATCAAATGTGCCCCCTCACCACCACTCCTCTCTGTACACAGTGGTTCTTCCCTCTGGCTCTTACATCACTTCAGGACACAGTAGTGGCATGAAGCAGGTCATACTCTAGAAGAATTTAATTTAAAACTTTTAATTTCAGGACCCTTTGTAAGATTTCCAAATAGTTTTAATGATTTTTATTTTAGGAAATGACATTCATTTCAAATTCGTATGTTAAAAGCTAACAAATTTTTTTTTACTAATGCTTTATTAGTCTGATATTAACAGATTTGGCCCAAGGGCAACACAGAATCCAGATACATTATTAATATTGGGATAGTAAAGATTCAAGCAAACAAAATTTTAAAGTATTTTCAAACGACATTCTTCAAGTTGTGAATTTTGGGAATTTGGGAATTTTTCATTTGAAAATCTAAGGCAAACTTAAAGCAGAACTAAACCCCCCTATTTTTTTCTGCCAAGGAAGATACCATCCTAGCCTCTGTTTGACCTGCAACTGCCATGGTGTTGCACGTGGGATCAGTTATGACTCCAGTCATTTGATGGTTTCACAGTTTAGTTGAGAACACAAGCAAATGTGAAAATGTGATATTTACATTCCCCATTTATTTAGCACTAATTTAATCTTTCTGTGGATTTACTACAGTGCCTTCAAAAAGTATTCATACCCCTTGAAATTTTCCACATTTTGTCATGTTACAACCAAAAACGTAAATGTATTTTTTGGGATTTTATGTGATAGACCAACACAAAGTGGCACATAATTGTGAAGTGGAAGAAAAATGATAAATGTTTTTCAAAACTTTTTACAAATAAATATCTGAAAAGTTTGGCGTGCTTTTGTATTCAGCCCCTTTACTCTGATACCCCTAATGGAAATATAGTGGAACCAATTGCCTTCAGAAGTCACCTAATTAGTAAATAGAGTCCACCTGTGTGTAATTTAAGCCCTCAGAGGTTTGTCAGAGAACCTTAGTGAACAAACAGCATCATGAAGACCAAAGAACACACCAGACAGGTTAGGGATAAAGTTGTGGAGAAGTTTAAAGCAGGGTTAGGTTCTAAAAAGATATACCAAGCTCTGAACATCTCACGGAGCACTGTTTAATCCATCATCAGTAAATGGAAAGAGTATGGCATAACTGCAGACCTACCAATACATGGCCGTCCTCCTAAACTGACAGGCCGGGCAAGGAAAGCATCAATCAGAGAAGCAGCGAAGAGGCCCATGGTAACTCTGGAGGAGCTGCAGAGATCCACAGGTGGGAGAATCTGTCCACAGGACAATCATGTCAGGGCTGGGCTCAGCCCTCCCTTCTCTGTGCTCAGATTGCTCAGCTGTGGGTTAATTGCCAGCACCCATTGTTCCACAGTGGCTCACCATTTCCTGCTAGTCAGCCCGCCCCTTTCTCGATATTTAAACTGCCTGGTTCATTCCTTCGGTGCCATTGCCTTTGGTCAAACATGTCTGGAAACTCTCTGCTGTGTTCCTGTTGAAGACTTGCCTGGCTGACGTGCCTTCTGGTTCCTGATCCTGTCTGCTGCCTCCGACTATGCTGATCTCTAGCTTCCTGATTTACTGTCTTGTTCTGACTACCTGCTTTGGCTACCGAACCTGGCTATGTTTTGACTACGTTTACTATTTGTACCATTTTTTACCATTAAATTAAAAGGTGTGATTTTTACTGCATTTTCTGTTTCCGTTTGATTCATGGTTCCTGAAAAACTATTAGTCCTGCACTCCGCATATCTGGCCTTTATAGAAGAGTGGGAAGAAGAAAGCCATTGTTGAAAGAAAAGCCATAAGAAGTCCCGTTTACAGTTTGCGAGAAGCCATGTGGGGGACACAGCAAACGTGTGGAAGAAGGTGCTCTGATCAGATGAGACCAAAAATTAACTTTTTGGCCTAAAAGCAAAACGCTATGTGCGGCGGAAAACTAACACTGCACATTACCCTGAACACACCATCCCCACCGTGAAACATGGTGGTGGCAGCATCATGTTGTAGGGATGCTTTTCTTCAGCAGGGATGCTGGTCAGAGTTGATGAGAAGATGGATGGAGCCAAATACATGACAATCTTAAAAGAAAACCTGTTCAAGTTTGCAAAAGACTTGAGATTGGGGCAGAGGTTCACCTTCCATCAGGACAATGACCGTACACATACAGCCAGAGCTACAATGGAATGGTTTAGATTAAAGCATATTCATGTGTTAGAATGACCCAGTCAAGGTCCAAACCTAAATCCAATAGAGAATCTGTGGCAAGAAAATTGCTGTTCACAGACGCTCTCCATCCAATCTGACTGAGCTTAGGCTATTTTGCAAAAAAGAATGGGCAAAAATGTCACTCTCTAGATGTGCAAAGCTGGTAGAGACAATCCCAAAAAGACGTGCAGCTTTGATTGCCGCAACATTTTGAAAACCATTTATAATTTCCCTTCCACTTCACTTCAGTGGCAGCTGGTGGTCTTTTCTTTTGAGGGGGCAGCACCCGGGCACCCTTAATGGAAGGGCCACCCTGTGTGTTGGTCTATCACATAAAATCCCAATAAAATACATTTACGTTTTCGGTTGTAACATGACAAAATGTGGTAAAATTTCAAGAGGTATAAATACTTTTTCAAGGCACTGTATAGGCAAAACTTTTTTTTTTTTTAATAAAGGAGGGTTATAACCTCTGTCAGATTTTTTTTTGTCGTCATCTGTGTCCCATTGCGGAGATTTCCCTTAATTTCCTGTCCCATTGCCAAACAGGAAGTGAGAGGAAATCCCTGCAAAGAAAATCCCAAATTTTAGGTTGTCCCCAGAAAAGTAATAGAGTGAAATCTTTCAATGGGAACACTAGTTCTGGTGATCTAGGGGTCCCCAACGGAATTCCTTGGGGACCCCTAGGTCATCAGAACTAGTGTTCCCATTGAAAGATTTCCCTCTATTACTTTTCTGTGGACAACCCAAAATTTGGGATTTTCTTTTACTGTCACTTTCAGTGATAATGGTAATCAGGACAAGTAAAAAGGAGCAACTCCTTAAAGCGGAGTTCCGCCTAATTTTTTTTTTTTTCTAAAGTCAGCAGCTACAAATACTGCAGCTGCTGACTTTTAAAATAAGGACACTTACCTGTCCAGGGCGCCCGCGATGTCGGCACCCAAAGCCAACCTGTCCCTCGGCTCTCGGGTGGAGGCGCCACCATCTTCGGTAAGGGAATCAGGAAGTGAAGCCTTGCGGATTCACTTCCTGGTTCCCTACTGAGCATGCGCGACTTGTGCTGCGCGATCCCACTGGTCCCTTCTGTCTTCTGGGACCTATGTGTCTCCCAGAAGACAGCGGGGGGGACGGAGAAGGCGCCGGAAGTGGCGTAGATACCCACAGGTGGCTCGGCTATCTATAGTCGGAAGTAGGAGCAAAATACCTGTATTACACAGGTATCTGCTCCCCCTCCCCCCTGAAAGGTGCCAAATGTGACACCGGGGGGGGGGGATTTCGAAAAGCGGAAGTTCCATTTTTGGGTGGGACTCCGCTTTAATGGGAGTTTTGCCTTTTGTTTTACTATAAGAATTTTTTTCAGGATGGGTATGATGTAAATTAGACATGTGCAGGATGAATAAATGTGTTTAGTTTCATTTCGATTCGTTATTTAACTAAATTCGTTTAGTTAAATTTGTTGCATTTTTTACATTCGTTTAGTTTCGTAATCGAATTCGAAAAAAATTTCCTTCATTCGTAAAAATTTGACCGCATTCGAAAAAATATCAAGTTCAAAAAAATTCTACCACATTCGAAAAAAATTTTACCGAATTTGAAAAAGTAAACTATATATAACCATTTTTGCGAAATTCGAAATTCGTATAGAATGAAATCGAATTCCAATAGAAAAGATTAGAATAGAATAGAAAATATAAAAGAATAGCATAGAAAAACAATAGAACAGAATAGAAAAAAATATAATATATTCTATTCTGATTTTTTCTTTTCTAATTCATTCTGTACCAAATTCCAATTTCGGAAGATGGTTATATATATATTATATTTTTTTCTATTCTGTTCCATTGTTTTTCTATGCTATTCTTTTCTACTCTATTCTAATCCTTTCTATTCAAATTCAAATTCATTTTATACGAAATTCGAATTTCGGAAGATGGTTTTATATATATATATCTATATATATCTATATATAGATATATATCTATATATATATGTTAAATATTTTTTCTATGCTGGTCTATTGTTTTTCCATGCTATCCTTTTCTATTTTATTCTAATCTTTTCAATTTGAATGCAAATTCATTCTATACGAAATTCGAATTTCGGAAAATGGTTGTACAGAAATAGAATGAAATAGAATTCTAATAGAAAAGACTAGAATAGAAAAAACAATAGAACAGAATAGAAAAAAAATATTATATATATATATATATATATATATATATATATATATATATATATATATATATATATATATATATATATATATATATATATAACCATCTTCTGAAATTCGAATTTTGTATAAAATGAATTCGAATTTGAATAGAAAAGATTAAAATAAACTAGAAAAGAATAGACTAGAAAAACAATAGAACAGAATAGAATAAAATATATATATTATATTATATTTTATTCTGTTCTGTTCTATTGTTTGTCTAGTCTATTCTTTTCTATTATTTTCTATTCTAATCTTTTCTATTTAAATTCAAATTCATCCTATATGAAATTCGAACTTCAGAAGCCATGTTCCGAAATTTGAATTTCGTATAGCATGAATTCGAATTTGAATAGAAAAGACTATTATGGAATAGAAAATAATAGAAAAGAAAAGCATAGAAAAACAATAGAACAGAATAATAAAAAACAATTATATATATATTCTATTGCTTTATTATTTTATATTCTACTATATTGTATTTTTTAGAAAATCGTTTTCTATTTTTTCCTAATTCGATTCGAATTTGTTTTCAAATTCGTTTGTTTTTTTTCGGATTAGTTTAAATTCGTTACTTTTGTAATTCGGAAATTCGGATGCATCCGAATTTCCGAATAATGAAAAATTCGTCCGAATTTCGATTCGGAACGAAATGCACATGTCTAATGTAAATCAAGGAGACTTTATCAGAACACTTTTGGACGCCTTCAATGAGTTTTGCAGCATATAAGCCAATTTGTCAGGATTGGTGAATGGAAGCTGCTGTTTTATGCAGAAAAGTAGAACTTCACAAATGTAATTCAGCAACAAAACACAAGCTCCCCAGTACACAAACCCCCACCATTAATGAGATGTTGTAGGACATTGGCTAACATCTTCCACTTGGGCTCACAGGGGTCAAACTTTATCCACACTGACGGTCTTCTGTCTCCTGCAGCTTGAAAAAGAGAATGATAGCAATAATCTTCAATCAATACACATATTTAGATATTTCATGTTTGCAGCAACCATCTTTTTCTTTGGCAGCGAGCCATTGATGTGATTTATTGTGTTAGTGACCCTTAATATCACAGAGAGAAATGCATTTGTGTTGATGATGTATGGAAAGAGAGACAAATGGCTGAATTTGGCATTCTGATATGAGACATTATATATTCTGAGCACATTTACATGATCTATGTGTAATAGAGAAGAGATACTTTCCCACAAACCTTACAATCATGAATAATAACCTCCTCTTTATTTTGCCATTTGAATGCTTAACCAGTTGAAGATTTCATAAGAAGGATACGTTATGGTTTCTGTGGGTATTTTTGCAGGAGACTTTCTGGCAAATAAAATCACCGGCTATTGATCTTATGCTAAGGCAACATCGAGTTTCCCTGAATAACTGATTTTTTTTTTTTAATAACATCATGATTAAATTGTTTTCCTTTTTTACTGCATTAAATGTGTCTGCGTTTTCTGTAAAAATGATAAATGAAGCTGTCAAGCTGCTGTGCAACAACCGTGGCTGGTGGCCATGTTAACTTGTGGCTCGGCTGTCAGCTGGTGATAGAGCCCCTGCTTCACTATATTTTAATTCCACCCATGCAAAGGCTCCTTCGCATGTGTGGCTGGGTTGACAATAAAACCAGGTGATTGCGCTGTGATTTTACCGCCCCTGACCACCAGCCTGAACACTAACATACAGCAGCTCACAGCTGTATGTTACTTAAAGTGTTTCCTAACCCACAACAGTAAAATCAGTCTGTATTTGCAGAAAGCATGCTTGTAATACTCCCTGTGGTACCTAAGGGGTAATCCTCTGCATTGGGTAAAAAGGCTGTTTGATCCTGTCTTCTCTGATCCTTCCCATCTTTTACTGTCCCCCATCCATTTGCCAATAGAACAGAGCCTTGGAGGCACTCTGCACATGTTGAGTTTGGTGAGAGGTTTTTTGGAGGGTGAATTTGTTCAGCACAGGGCCAATCAGCACTGTCCAGACAGAAAGTCAGAGATCATGCAGCCACAATCAGAGGAGAATAAAAACTCCTCCTACAAACTTTAACCAGTGCTCGGCCGGACACTTATAGAAGTTTACTAACTTAGTTGCATTTCCATGTTCTGTCTACTGTGGGAGACCAGATATAGTGAATGCAGGGTCCTGGGTTTAGTAACACTTTAAGTGACGCTAAACTCTGGTTTGAAAATGTTATTCAAATATTTACTCCTAACTAAAAAAGATATCTTCTATTGCTCTCCAAATCATCAAATTCTTTTGTTTTACTGCTATGATCAGACTTCCCGTTAGAGGGTGGCTATGTTCGTTTTCCATGGTTCCACTGTAAGTAGTGTTTCGGAAATATTTATACCTCACTTAAATGATTAACGATACAAATATAAGTGATTAAACCTTTGTATGTATAAGAATAAAAACGAGCGATAACAGGGAAAAAAGATAAACAATTACATTTATTTACACAGAAAAGAAAGTTAGAATAATTAGAATTTATCATATATCTCCAGTGATGTCATAAGTACATTGTTGCTCTAGGCTGAAAAGTTAATTTAGGCCGAACTCATAAATGTTTGCAATGGACATATACAAGATATACAAAGTCATAAGACAAATCCTAGGATACAAAAAGGTTAGAAAGAAAGATAGACAGAGATTCCAGTATACATTACACAGACAGCATATCCCCTAGATGGTCTTGGGCTGGACAGTCTCCATTAAGCCTCTCTTTCCTAAGGATGGGAAATAGTCAGAATACCCAGGTTAAAAACCACCTGTCACCAGGTACACTAGTTTCTTTATAGAGGCTGCACACCTTATGGGGCACTGGTCTTCCTGTCATGCCGGCCACAGACCACTAGTTAAGGTACGCTTTATGCTGTCTGCGTAATGTATACTGGAATCTCTGTCTATCTTTCTTTCTAACCTTTTTGTATCCTAGGATTTGTCTTATGACTTTGTATATCTTGTATATGTCCATTGCAAACATTTATGAGTTCGGCCTAAATTAACTTTGCAGCCTAGAGCAACAATGTACTTATGACATCACTGGAGATATATGATAAATTCTAATTATTCTAACTTTCTTTTCTGTGTAAATAAATGTAATTGTTTATCTTTTTTCCCTGTTATCGCTCGTTTTTATTCTTATACAGACAAAGGTTTAATCACTTATATTTGTATCGTTAATCGTTTAAGTGAGGTATAAATATTTCCGAAACATATGGTGCCTCGTGTGAGGAAGCTTCACGTTTGAGTGATTTTGCGGGTGGAGGACAAGTCTAACTCCAAAAACGGTAAGCATTTTTATGTCTTTGTTTGTATGTCTGTCTCCCCTGTATGAACACCCAAACTAGCAAGCTTCTTTGAACATTGTTTATATATATATAACCTTTTGTCTGTACTAATACTTTGATGAGACTGATATGAACAGAATAAGTGAAATAAAATTGTACTGAGAGTGTATGAGAAGGCATCCTGCTTGGGCCAAAACTGCAGCAGGGTGTCTGCGTGAATGATAAGGGGTTCTGATTGGACATTTGAAGGCAGTGGAAAGAAGAAGGATCTGGGCCTTTCTGCCAACAAGCGCTTCTGGTTGACCCTTGCATGAGTCTAGGTCAAGACGCTTCCCGGTCTTTGAGATCGAATTGCACCTGTGGGCCTAGTACACACTGAATGATCTTCGATGTATGTATCTATCTTTCTGTGTAAACTACTAACGGGGGATCGTAAGCTTTGTGATTAGATCTGTAATGTTGTAACTCCTACAAATCGTATTGCAATTAGGTGTGCATCAGTTAACTACCTCCTTTACTACAAGCACGCATAGGGTCCTAATTATCCAAGTTCGTGCTAATAATTCTTGATATAACAGAAGTAAAAGCCTTTCGTTAAGCATTTCTTTTAGAGTACTTCAGAAAAGTCCATGGGGGGATTAAACTATTATTTAGTTTGGGAAATCTCCAGGCTAATTTTTTGAAAGACTATAGCCAGGACAGGGAATTGGTCTGGCAAGTAGTGAAAAAAAAATCGGCAACGATGACAGGGGCGGTACCTGTCAACCCAATTCTTGGTCAGAGAGTAGCTACCTCTGAGGTAAAGGCAACCTATAGAAAGGTTGGAGGAATCAGTTCAAGGTCCGGAGTCCGTAAAGGATGGGTAATCAAATCGCTTCAAAGAGGGCGTCTAACCGTGGGGAACCCTACCACTTGACCCCGAGGGAAGAGATGATAGATAAATATGGGCCTTGGGTTGTGAAATATTTGCAAGATTGGGATCGTTGGACTGGGAAAAAGTATTCTAAAAGAGGTACCTTTAAGCCAAAAGCTTGGGAAGCCCTGTGGTACAATCACCGCGGGAAGATGACACGACCATATGAAAAGGATACGTTATTTATATGGATGCTGGAGTCAGCAAATAAAACAGAGGAAGTGAATGTGATTACTATGGGATTTAAGGAGAAATCATTCCAAACAATGCTTGAACGTAGAGACAAGCGGAAACCATCACAACCCCCAACAAGGGGTGACAGTGATTGTCAGGGAGACAAGGAGCAGTTGTCAGGACTTGGGCCTTATGCAGTTGCCCAGTCCTTGTCAGCTGAATGCTCATGGGCTGACATGAATTGTCACCTTTCAGTGGTGGACAAAAAGGTAGAGCCAAAACACAAGTCTGATACCTCAGTAAAATGTGGATTACAGGGGGATTGGGAGGTACAGGAAGAAGAAGGCAGAGTAGCAGGAAAAGGAGATGAAATGGCCATGCTGGCATTAAGGGAGGAAATTCTCCAGGCAGAAGGGACACTTTCTGTCCCGCTGACGGGAGAGGATGTGAAATTAAATCTCACTGAAAGAAGCTGTAATAAGCGTACGGGAAAACCGCCGCAAAACACATCCCTAAAAGAAGAGCTAGAAATAACCAAAGGTAACATCAGTACTTTAGAAGCTTCTATGTTAAATTCTGAGGCTATCCACCAGCAATTAGTACTAGAAAACAAAAGATTACAGGAGGATGTTCATCAGTTGGGAAAAAGACTGAAGGAGGCAGAAGGTGGGGTGAAACCATTATCTGTCAGCTGCCAGGAGCCCTTGGATCAGTTTTCAGATAGAGAAGATAACAAGGTAACTGATTTGGGTAGGTCTGAATTCAGGGGGACGTCCTTCACACCTAAGGTATGTATCAACAAGAATAAATCCCAGGAAGGTAAGAGCTCTTTAAAAATTGCCCCTATATTTTGTAAGCCGCAGGTAAAAACTACTATTCCAGAAGAGGCCATCCCATATTCTCAGTCGTCTAAAACAAAGCCTTTTGTTAAGAGATGTTGTATCACTTTAACTAAGATAAAATGTCACTTATGTGGCCTAGTGGGCCATATCGTGAGATTCTGTCTATCCAGTCAAAAAGTCGGTAAGCATAATCCATATAGGACCACAAGACGTGATTTTAAAGTGTACTCTGCACGCTTCGCCACATGGCCTAGAGGTAGGAAGTATGGACCACCTGGGTCAGGGGTCCCATTCCAAACTCCTGAGAAGGGGCTAATGAAATGGGATGGATCTCTGAAAGAATTTCAACCTTACCAAACAGATATTATGGGTTTAAGAAGAAGTACAGGGTATTATAGAAAACATGCTGATATGTGTGATGTCTAGAGGTCATCTTTAACCTAGCCAATCGTGTGAGTGTGTGTGGAGTATGCAATATATGTTGTGTTGTGTGACGTTTGTTCTCAGCTGCTGACAGCCCACCCAAATGACGCCCCTTCTTTCACACCAGGTCTGTGAAAAGGTACAGTGAACTGTATTGACATGCAAATGACTTGAGCCAAGATAATTATCTGTACTAGTGAATTGAAAGATACATATACTAAAATGACTTTGTTTTTCAGGAAAACAGTACGGGAGAGGTTCTTTGTGGTGAGGTATTATGATCTGTTCATAAATGGTACTGCTAAAAGGTTTATTACGGATTGCTAATTTTTTTCAACCATGGTGAATACATTTTTTTGGGGGGAATTATTGGTATACCATAAAACAAAAAATCCACATGGTATTAATGTGTATTAAGTAATACATATTAATGATAAGTTGAGCTCAACAATTTTTTTTGTATTTCTTTTTTTTTTTAAAGTGCACTGTTTATGTAATGTAATGTATATTTGTGTTTCATATGCTAATGTCTTGTTACAGGTATATAACCATTGGATTATTTTGTTTCCAGGAGGAAAATGCAATATTTATTACTAAATTTTATTGGTGTTTTATTCCTCAGATTCGATAATTGGGTTTCCTGGCTTTAAAGGGCACATCGGTCGGCTCGTGTACCCACTACTGTTCAGTGATCCCGGCGCCTCAGTGCTGCAAGGGATTTTTCTTTGCCCTTTGGCCAGTTGTGTTTGGTAGCAGAAGTTCCTCGAGTTGGATACACATTATGCAATTTTTGTTTTCCAATTTCCTTCAGATTTACTTTCAGATGTGTAGTATGAGGGCCTGCTTGATGGCATACAAGTTGAGAGTGTATAGGTCTGGCCTCGTATTGTATAGTTTTGGGAGAGCCTGTAGAAGAGTTGTGCAGGAAGATGGTGTGGGGTGTTACCAGCTCGTGGCTGTTCTTCACCACATGGCGCTGCAAAATCTCACAGTGGTTGATAAAAACCTATTACCCTATATGTGCTGAGTATACACTGAATCAAGTGCGGTCATTGTACCAGTGACTTACTCCCAGAGATGTGCAGACACAGAATGAGTTTCATGCAGGACGCATACGTCTGAGGAGTAACCGGAAGAGGAGGGATGTATTCAGCACTATATTGGGGGAATAGGAGCTGGGATGGGTGTTGTTAATGGAGTGGACATCGGCCTCCTGAGGAACAAACTTGCAGTCATAGCTTCAGACAGTAAGCAGGGCTTTGTTACTCAGAGAGATTGGTGGCATCCTTGATAACATTCAACAAAGTCACATAAATACCCAGGGTAAAGTGGCTCCAGATTTTCTCAACCGTGTTGAGAGGTTGGTAGAGAGTGTGATGGAATAGGACAGAAATCTGTCATTGGCTCTGGAGCGCATGCAGCGGTAGGCGGAATTATCAACCAGCATTAAGCTGATTATACAGTCTCTATATGAGGGGCAGTGGCCTGATGAGTTAGCATCACCGCTCAGTAAGACTTTGCCAAAACACGTTGCTTACACTAATCCAAAGTGGTGGTCAAATGCCTGGATGGGCTGTACTAGTTTGGATTGTGAAAGGTGTTATGCTGTATGATCCCATATACAGAAGTGCAGACTCGGTCTGTATATTTGGTGGCATCAATGGGCTTACTGACTGGGGATTCTATCTTGTTGCATTTGAGGCTAAATTACCCAGATGGGATCAGAGAAGACGGAAGCTGGAGACAGGTTGATACTTTATTCTGCCGAAAGCATGACCATGATGTCCTTTATAGGCCAGGTCAATACATGGTGGTGAGCGAAAAATGTTGGGAAGATATTGCACTCTGTGTTCTAAATGGACAGGTCATTGCTGGGAAGGAAGCACCTGGGTATTATTTGGGACATAGACGAGTTTGTTTCTGTGTCCTAAGGAATACCAATGTAACGTTAATCAGGGAACTAGAGGGTTCCTTGAACCTAACCATAGGTAGAGGTGCATTGTATACCCTGGGCATGGTCTCTGAAATCCAGGCACAGGGATGGCGTTGTGTGGGCACGCTGTATTCTCCTCAGTGGATACCCATAGTTGTCCCTCCTGTCCTAGACTCCTTGCGTACCTTAACTAGTGGTCTGTGGCCGGAATGACAGGAAGACCAGTGCCCCATAAGGTGTGCAGCCTCTATAAAGAAACTAGTGTACCTGGTGGCAGGTGGTTTTTAACCTGGGTATTCTGACTATTTCCCATCCTTAGGAAAGAGAGGCTTAATGGAGACTGTCCAGCCCGAGACCATCTAGGGGATATGCTGTCTGCGTAATGTATACTGGAATCTCTGTCTATCTTTCTTTCTAACCTTTTTGTATCCTAGGATTTGTCTTATGACTTTGTATATCTTGTATATGTCCATTGCAAACATTTATGAGTTCGGCCTAAATTAACTTTGCAGCCTAGAGCAACAATGTACTTATGACATCACTGGAGATATATGATAAATTCTAATTATTCTTTCTTTTCTGTGTAAATAAATGTAATTGTTTATCTTTTTTCCCTGTTATCGCTCGTTTTTATTCTTATACAGACAAAGGATTAATGACTTATATTTATATCGTTAATCGTTTAAGTGAGGTATAAATATTTCCGAAACAGTAGGAACCTAGCCACCTTCTTCTGCTCACACCTATGGACTATGTGATTTGTAGTGTGCATAGAGTAATGCATATTAACACAACTAATATGGATCGCTTGTTCCAAACAGAACTGAGGGGTAAAAGGAGAGGTTCGGGAGCTAACAGTGGACATTACAAGTAGTCAGAAAAACACAGCAAGAAATATTTTTGTGGAAAATAGGTTATAGGACCATTAAAATGGTTGTAAAGGCACAAGGTTTTTTTACCTTCATGCATTGTATTGTGTGCAGCAGCCCCAGCCTCCCTAATACTCACCTGAGCCCCCTCTCAATCCAGCAATGTCCAGGAGAGCCTTGCCTCTCCCATGACTCACACTCCTGTTTGGCTTTTGGCAGCAGAGGGAGCCATTGCCTCCCGCTGCTGTCAATCACAGCCAGTGAGCCAATCAGGAGACTGAGGGGGTGGGGCCAATGTCACGACTCTGTGTGTGAATGGACAAACAGAGCCGGGGCTCAAAATGCTCCTGCTTGGGAGTCCCCAAAGCAATCTGCGTGCTTTGGGGGCACCCAGCAGGAGGGAGGAGCCAGGAGAATGGCGTGGGACCCGTGAAAAGGAGGAACGGGCTGCTCTGTGCATTGCACCATTGTCCATTGCACAGAGCAGGTAAGTATAACATGTTTGTTATTTTTTTAAAATAAAAAAACAAGGCTTTAATATTGCTTTAAGTAGTTGGTGTGCATGGATTATGTAGCGCTGGTAGATTTGCAATCTACCGCATGTTAGGTAAATTTAGTAAATTGTGCGTTAGGAAGGTTAAAAGTTCCCCTCTGTTCCAGCTTGGCTGACGTTGTGGGTGTTTCCGTGCTGACCGGTGGGTGTCGCTGTTACCACTGGTCAGGGTTGGAAAGGCAACATGTTGAAGCAAATAGATGCTCCTCTGTCCCGGAGGTACGCTCGGTGGAGGTGGTCCTCCGAGTTGCATTCTGGGCGAGGGTATTTATGGGACAGACGCCATATTTTGGGGTTCGTTTTACAGCCACCTGCTGGCCCTCCTGGCCGACAGGTATGCGTTAAGGAGCTACCTCGTGGTCCTCCAATCGGGAGGCCCACGATACAACGGCGCAGGGGTGGGTCCAGAGGCTTGTCTGGAGCCTGCCACCGCGGCCGAGGAATGGTCCTGAGCTGTTGGTCCTGTGTGATGAAGCTGGACAACCGAGAAGATGCCAGGGGAGGACCCGTCTTGGAGAGATCACGCCGCATGCTGGTCTATAGAGGGGCCTGGTGACTCGGTTGGAGGACGTATCCAAAAGTAACTATACAGCATAGTGTTGCCGGCTCAGCTTTAAGGTTCAAGCACTGTGACTGACTTTTACTACAGCAAATCTATACATCCTGTGGCAGAGGATCGTACGGATTTTATTCCCAAACAAGTCTGTGGCAGAGACTTTGATTCGTGCTGCGTGCTGGCTGCTAGACCGGTGAGAGAGGCCTATACAGACGAGCAAAGAGTGTGTCCCATGAGGGGAGCGCATTTCAAATAGTATTTGAATTATACCAAGACCTTTTGCCAAGAGAACCCTTTCAGAGAATATTTGAGTTTCTTCTGAGAGTTTCCTTTCTACCTCTTTCCTGCTACTTCCTAAGTCGTTTGTTTAATAAAGCATTGAAAACGTACTCCAGTGTTGGCGCGTGTGTTGTCCAGAAGTAAACTCAACAGAACCCCTAGACCCGGTTCAGGTGAAACAGAGGGAAGCAGGGTGAAGGTAACAGACCCGCTTAAACCAGCAGCTCCACCGAGAGTTAGTGCTACAATTATTTTTGGAGAACGGAGATATCTTTAGTGTGACTTTAACATGATGCAAAAAAAAGAATCAAGTAGAAAAAAGAAGAGGAGCAGGCAAGGGACAATCTTATATGCTAAGCCACACCCCCTGTCATCACAGCACCCTTCACAAACCACACCCACTGCTTGACAGCAGACCAACAATGGAGGATTTGTTTTGGAGTTTCCCTTTAAGCATTTGGCTCAGTAATACAATTGTCAGTGTATATATATATATATATATATATATATATATATATATATATATATATATATATATACATATAGTGTATGTACATAAGTCAGGAAATGTTTCTAACGACGTAAGACTGGCTACAGCTGATATTAGTTTATGTAAATCCAAATCTTAACAACATCACACATTTTCCAAGAAAAGCTTTCCTTTCAAGAATCCCAGCTAATCGTTTGAAGTCGAACTATGTATTGCTCTGTTGTTGTTGCTTTTAGAGAAAGTATGGATTGTTCACATATTGTGTCTCCTCAGGCATGATTTCAAGGAATGCTTGCATGAACTACGCATCATCCTATAATGTTTACCGGGATAATGTGACTGTCACAAGGGAAGAGGTCAGACCCATCCCTACATGAAAGGGAAAATGCTTTATGATATCAATGAACTGACGGTAAACAGGAGAAAGAAAATCAATGCTTCTGTCAGACGGCTTTGGGCCTCAGCAGACATTTAAAGGGAATTAGAGCCTTTTTTTTTTAAATTAGATATCCATGCAAAAAAGAGCAATTTAAAGGGGCCCTATCCCTAAAAATCACATTTCACATTATTATGTAGGATACAAATCAGTCATTAAATTATTATTTTGACTTTACCTCTGTCGTGATACAGATAAAAAAACGCCAGCTATCTTTTGTGACCCAGAGCCTAGGATAAAGCTGGGCATACACTGATCGAAAATCGGAAGATCCAGCAGGGACTATCCACATTTTGATCAATGTGTGTGGGATACCTGCTCGACAGAATTCAATTGTTTTCTGCACACGATTAGAAAAATAATTTTAGGCCTGAAGATTAGTTAAAAACCCCAAACATATAGTATATTAAGTAGGGCTGGGAGATTTTCTTTAAAAAGAAAAAATCTTCGATTCTCCTAAAAAAAACTCGATTCACGATTCGAATCAAGTTTTTTTTTTCTTTGGAAACCGCGCCGGTCCTGAGGCGCTGCGGGCATGAGCTTTTAGGCAAGGCCGCAGCTTCGGCCTCGTCCGCGGCGTCCGGCCTCGCAGACTAGGCCGAAGCTGCAGCCTCACCTAAAAACTCCTTGCCTGCAGCTCCTCGGGACCGGCGCGGTGTCAGCACCGGTCCTGAGGCGCTGCGGGCATGAGTTTTTAGGCGAGGCCGCAGCTTCAGCCTAGTCCGCGGCATCCAGCCGAAGCCGCGGACTACGCCGAAGCCGCGGCCTTGCCTAAAAACTCATGCCCGCAGTGCCTCAGGACCGGCGCGGTGAAAAAAAAAAAATCTAAAAAAATCGATTTGTTTAAATTTTGAATCTATTTGACCTCTCAACTCGATTCAAGATTTAAATCGATTTTTCCCCAGCCCTAATATTAAGTAGACACCCTGGAGAGTAAAAAGATAGTAGTTCAATTTTTTAAATAAAAATTTATGGCACATGCAATATATCACCCAACTTTTTGGTAACATTTAAAAGATGAAGCTGTGCCAAGTAAATAGATAACCTAACGTGTCAAGCCTTAAATTTGTGTGTGCTGCAAAACAACAAAAAACATTGCTTCGTTAGTTATTCCATGGTTGCATAGGCCAGGGGAAGGGAGACTAGAACCTGGAAGTGATGATTTAAACATCGCTTCTGGGTTTATTCTAGTTAAAGGAGATCAGTGAGTGACGTTCACTTATCTCCCTCCCTTCAACCCAGCAACACCTATCATGCAAGTCCAGGGTCTGCAGGTGGGACAGCAAAGCCTGGGAAGCAAGTGGGGAACAGGGGGGCTCACTCCGGGAGACACAAAGTGAGATCTGGCAGCTGTTCATTAGAATGTCAGCTTTCGGCTTGTGGAGTGTATCCTCCGCTGCCACCGCCGTAAGACTTCTGTCAAAGGGACATGTTGGAAAACCTTTCTTAATCAATGAAGGTGTGGGGGATGTCAGGAGCTACTCCAAAAAATGCCCCATGACAAAGGGAATTATTGATGGACTATCTCGGTACCCAGGGAATAAACAATTAAGTATAAAAAATATATATTTTATTGTAAAGAACAAATGATACACATTAATACAAACAACATAAAAAATTGGTTACAAAGTATAACAAGATGATACAGACTAAACAGTGGGAACCCCACAGTATAGTGGAGCCCTTCATCACTTTAAGCAAGGATGATGGTACCCGCCAGAAGCGTTGCTAGGTGGCAAAAAGACCAGGAGCTTCAGCCTGAAGTCCAAGGCTGGCACAGGCCTTGACACCTGACATACATACACTGACATACATATGTACCTGACATACATACACTGACATACACTGACCTACCTACACTGACCTACCTGACATACATACACTGACCTACCTGACATACACTGACCTACCCGACATAAATGACTGACCTACCCGACATACATGACTGACCTTCCCGACATACATGACTTACCTGACTACCGACATACATGACTGACCTACCTGACATACATAACTGGCCTGAATACTGACATACATGACTGACCTACCTGACATACATGACTGACCTACCCGACATACATGACTGACCTGTCTACTGACATACATGATTGACCTACTTGACATACATGACTGACCTGACTACTGACATACATGATTGACCTACCTGACATACATGACTGACCTACCTGACATACATGACTGACCTACCTGACATACATGACTGACCTACATGACTGACCTGACTACTGACATACATGACTGACCTATCTGACATACACAGATTGTTACTGCTCAGTCTTACCTGTCCTGTAGTGTGCAAGTACACTCATCTCGGGCCCCGGCATTCACCATCCACGTCTACCACTCAGACAGCCCTTCAAGCACCAGGCAGGCAGCCAGAGCCAGGATAGAAGAGCTGCCTCCCCATTTACACAGAGCGAGCGGCTCAGCGTAGATCTCCCAGTACCCAGCGCGACTGCGCAGTGTCATTCCCGCCTATGAATAGGACGTCACATGTCCCGCAGTCTAGGCATTGGACGAGTGTGACGTCCGTCATAGGGGCCGGGTCCCGGAGGCGGGACTTTATGTACCTCATTTGGCCGCGCTGGCAGGAGATCATTCCCCGTTACCGCTGCTCGGGGCTAATAATTAATTTTGTGATTTTGACACTCTGGGCTTTTTGGGGGCACACTCGGTGCTCCAGTCCCAGTCAGCCCCCCCTCCCGACGCCACTGGTACCCGCCCCTATCTTTATTTACTTACTTAGACTGAGGCATTTTTCTTCTTTCTTAATCAATGGCTGCAGTCACTGATTAGTGTTTTCTGACTGCTAGCTAAAGGAAAAAAAAAAGAATTGTGTATGGCTAACTTAAGATCACCTTGTCACCAGCTGCAAGGTGGTTGTTCCATTTCACTGGCGACAGCAGGAAATGTTTTTAATTTTCAATCAGCGAGATCCTGTCTGGAGGACTTGCAGTAAGATAAAGGTATCAGTATGGTACAAACAAGAAGCAGACCATGTGATGTAATGAATAAATATGGCGACTGTTTTGCATGCCAAAAGATTTCTTCTTTTTCTGTCCACTCAGTCCTGAAATTGATATAACCTTGAAGATAGCCATGGTTATCACTAAAGCAGGTCATACATGGATCGAAATTGTGTACAACCACCCTGTCAGAGTTTTCCCAATCGATGAGTGTCACCAGCTATAGCCTGCAGCACTGATCATTGAGGAGAATGCTTCCCGCTGTCAGAATACAATAACTGAGTGGGAGTGATTTCCCCATCCACATTGTGTAGATGGCAGAATTGGATCATTTTTTTTCCATTTGCTGGTTGAACAAAAAAAAAATTAATAATGTATGGACTGCCTAAGACTAGACTTCAAGCACATCTGCCTTTGGAAACCTCCATTACATGGGGGTTGATGGGATTAGCAGTTTACACAAGAAAGATAACATTGTTTTTGCTTCCAGTACAGTTCCTAGGAACTGACAAGGACACTGCATTTCTGGAAAGGTCAAGTGGTATCTTCTGTAATTGAAGAAGATATCATCACACTAAACAATGAAAACTGATACACCCCACATATCTAAGGACTTGTAATCAGCAATATATGGTATTTATGTTTCTGGGTTTAGTGAGCCTTAAACACAGTATGTCAGCCTTTTGTGCAGTAGCTGTGACATTTATCTTTATTTTTATATATTGTTTATTAGAAAACTTTCAAGTTTTCTTTTTTTTTATTGAGAATGACAGTTCATCACGATTAAGCTTTGACAAGGTTGAAAACAATGGTGAATTTATGAAACTCAATAATTAAAATCAACACTCGGTGTAGAGCTCTATATCAATGTTCTCCAAAATGTAGCCCATTGCTTGCCTTTATACAGGCCCTGGACAAATATTGCTCCCACTGATAGGAGGTACTATTCCTTCCACTAACATCAACGATGGCACAGCATTTATTCCACCGACACAAACAATGGGGCACCATTTCTCCTACTTATGCCAATGATGGGGGGTGGCGGTTCTACCACTGATGCCAATGATGGGGCGCTATACCTCTCACTAACATCAATGATGGGGCACAATTCCTTCCAATGACACCAACAATCGGGCACCGATTGCCTTGTAGTTCTGATTTTCATCCACAAGATGGTGATAGGATTCCTCTCAGCAATGAGCATGTGCAGAGGCCATCTTAGCTGGTCAGGTTATAAATAGATGAACTACAAACCAAAGACACCATTTTCCATTTCACCATGTGACAGTCAGCTACTTTGGGTTGCTCATTTTCTTCACTTTCTGTGCCCCTTCTTACCTCAGAGGAAGCTCTTTGAAGAGTGAAACATGTTACGTTTGGGTGATTTTTATTTTGGCAGCACCTTCCGACTTTATTATTTAGGTTTGCATGATCTTTTTCTTGACCTGACATGCTCCCCCCCCCCCTTTTTCTATCTTTATGGGGTGTGATATGCCTTGTGTCAATGCAGTCTTAGCTATTGGTGGATATGGTGATATATGGGGCTTGTCCATCAGTGGTTATATGTGTCCGCATGGATGAGTGTACCCGTATTACATATCTGAGAGATAGTAGACATGTGCATTCGTTTTCGTCCGAATGCATTTTCGTCCGAATTTCCGGTATTTTCGTTATCGTTTTTACAAACGATAACAAAAGTGCAGAATCCAAAAAACGAAAGATCCGACATAAACAAATGCTTTATTTTCATTTTCGTTGCTCTAACAGTTCGATATAGATAGGAGATTCGACATGATGATGACAATAACAATCTGTGTCCATCAAACCTGTGGTCGAATGTGCCTAACCTTAACTCTATTAGTCCAAGATTATTCTACATAGAGAGAAAAGATTCGATATAGAGAGAAAAGATTCGACGTAGGGGAGAAAAGATTCGATGTAGGGGAGAAAAGATAAATAAAAATAATGATGATGATGAATGTTATTGGCTGATTGTAACCAAAGAGGAGGAGCAGTAAAATAGCTAGTACTGAGTACACGTACTTTGGCTTATAGTGTCTGTTGAAAGTTCTAAGAAGATTCGACGGAGCAGGTAAACTATACGGCGTCGTACAGTTTAGCTGCTCCGTCGAATCTTCTTTGAACATTCGACAGACACCATAAGCCTTCAATGACAGATTCGACCTTAATTTGGATTTTCCGACGAATGCAATTTTTTAATGAAAAACGAAATAAATAAAAACGAATTTCGGGAGTAACTAAATAAATTTATTTTTCGGACGAAAACGAAATTCCGAAACGAAATATTTCAGTGTGCACATGTCTAAGAGATAGACATCACCTTACAGGCATATCTGCTATGGTCATTTACATACCTTTTACGATTAATAATAAAAGTGTTATAGGGCGTACACACGGTCGGACTTTGTTTGGACATTCCGACAACAAAATCCTAGGATTTTTTCCGACGGATGTTGGCTCAAACTTGTTTTGTCTACACACGGTCGCACAAAGTTGTCAGAAAATCCGATCGTTCTGAACGCGGTGACGTAAAACTCGTACGTTGGGAATATAAACGGGGCAGTGGTCAATAGCTTTCATATCTTTATTTATTCTGAGCATGCGTGGCACTTTGTCCGTTGGATTTGTGTACACACGATCGGAATTTCTGACAACGGATTTTGTTGTCGGAAAATTTTATCCCCTGCTCTCCAACTTTGTGTGTCGGAAAATCCGATGGAAAATGTCCGATGGAGCCCACACACGGTCGGAATTTCCGACAACACGCTCCGATCGGACATTTTCCATCGGAAAATCCGACCGTGTGTACAGGGCATTAGACAAGTGGCATTTTGGTGTGCAGGGAAGCGAACCCTCGTCTAGTTTTATTTTATCGCTGCAACAGTGAGTGTCATTAACCACTTGCCGACCGCCTAACGAAGATATACTGTGGCAGAATGGCACAGGCAGGCAAAATCACGTACCTGGTACGTGATCTGCTTCCAGCGGCCGGGGGGGTGCATTGCGGCCCCCCCCCCCCCCCCCCCCGGTGCCCGAGGCGGTCGGCTTCCTTAGGGGAGCGATCCAGGCTGAGGGGGAGACCACTCATTCGTGGCCACCCCCCTCGCGATCGCTCCCAACGAATGAGAATCTTCCTTTGCTGCTGTAATGTAAACAGCGGCAGAGGAAGTGATGTCATCTCTCCTCGGGTCGGTATTTTCCGTTCCGGCGCCGAGGAGAGAAGACATCTGAGTAAGTGCACAACACAACACATACAGTAAAACACACTAGGTACACATTTCACCCCCCCATCACCCCCCGATCACCCCCCCATCACAGTGACACCAATAGCAGTTTTTTTTTCTTCTGATTACTGCATTGGTGTCAGTTTGTGACAGTTATAAGTGGTAGGGCAGTTAGTATTAGCCCCCTTTAGGTCTAGGGTACCCCCCTAACCCCCTCCCAATAAGGTTTTACCCCTTGATCACCCCCCATTGCCAGTGTCACTAAGCGATCGTTTTTCTGATCGCTGTATTAGTGTCACTGGTGATGCTAGTTAGGGAGGTAAATATATAGGTTCACCGTCAGCGTTTCATAGCGTCAGGGACCCCCATATACTACCTAATCAAGGTTTTAACCCCTTGATTGCCCCCTAGTTAACCCTTTCACCAGTGATCACCGTATAACTGTTAAGGGTGACGCTGGTTAGTTAGTTTATTTTTTATAGTGTCAGGGCACCCGCCGTTTATTACCTAATAAAGGTTTAACCTCCTGATCGCCCGGCGGTGATATAAGTTAAGTTTTAGAGTCAGATAGGGTCTGCGTCGCCCCAGGCAGCGTCAGGTTAGTGCCAGTAGTGCTAACACCCACACACGCACCATACACCTCCCTTAGTGGTATAGTATCTGAACGGATCAATATCTGATCCGATCAGATCTATACTAGCGTCCCCAGCAGTTTAGGGTTCCCAAAAACGCAGTGTTAGCGGGATCAGCCCAGATACCTGCTAGCACCTGCGTTTTGCTTCTCCGCCCGGCCCAGCCCACCCCACCCAAGTGCAGTATTGATCGATCACTGTCACTTACAAAATACTAAATGCATAACTGCAGCATTCGCAGAGTCAGGCCTGATCCCTGCGATCGCTAACAGTTTTTTTGGTAGCGTTTTGGTGAACTGGCCAGCACCAGCCCCAGGCATCGTCAGGTTAGTGCCAGTAGCGCTAACACCCACGCACGCACCATACACCTCCCTTAGTGGTATAGTATCTGAACGGATCAATATCTGATCCGATCAGATCTATACTAGCGTCCCCAGCAGTTTAGGGTTCCCAAAAATGCAGTGTTAGCGGGATCAGTCCAGATACCTGCTAGCACCTGCGTTTTGCCCCTCTACCCAGCCCAGCCCACCTAAGTGCAGTATCGATCGATCACTGTCTCAAACAAAACACTAAACAGTCAGGCCTGATCCCTGCGATCGCTAACAGTTTTTTTGGTAGCGTTTTGGTAAACTGGCAAGCACCAGCGGCCTAGTACACCCCGGTCATAGTCAAACCAGCACTGCAGTAACACTTGGTGACGTGGCGAGTCCCATAAGTGCAGTTCAAGCTGGTGAGGTGGCAAGCACAAGTAGTGTCCCACTGCCACCAAGAAGAAGACAAACACAGGCCTGTCGTGCCCATAATGCCCTTCCTGCTGCATTCGCCAATCCTAATTGGGAACCCACCACTTCTGCAGCACCCGTATTTCCCCCATTCACATCCCCAACCAAATGCAGTCGGCTGCATGAGAGGCATTTTCTTTATGTCCTCCCGAGTACCCCTACCCAACGAACCCCCCCAAAAAAGATGTCGTGTCTGCAGCAAGCGCGGATATAGGCGTGACACCCGCTATTATTGTCCCTCCTGTCCTGACAATCCTGGTCTTTGCATTGGTGAATGTTTTGAATGCTACCATACACTAGTTGAGTATTAGCGTAGGGTACAGCATTGCACAGACTAGGAACACTTTCACAGGGTCTCCCAAGATGCCATCGCATTTTGAGAGACCCGAACCTGGAACCGGTTACAGTTATAAAAGTTACAGTTACAAAAAAAAGTGTAAAAAAAATGTTCTGCTCTTTTTTTACTGTATTCTATTCTGCAATGTTTTGCTATTATGTTTTATCATGTTTGCTTTTCAGGTATGCAATTTTTTATATTTTACTGTTTACTGTGTTTTATTGTTAACCATTTTTTGTTTTCAGGTACGCCATTAAGCTGCAGCGTGGATTTATTTATCTTGACAGCAACAGCGTTTGCTCCCACGATACATAAAGCCGTGACTCCAGAGCTGTCGGAGGTGATATATGCCGAAGCATGGGGGCAACAGGGGCGGAGGAGCGATTTGCTCCTAACTTTTGGGGCGGATGCCCCCATGCTTCGGTATTTATGGATGGTGCATGTATGCCCATCATTAGAAGTGGGTGGATGAAGGGAGGTATTCTAATGGTGGGCATACCCACCAATCAATCTCTTTTTTTCGTTCAGCCCACAGGCTGCATGAAAAAAAAGATTACAATATATGCCCAACAAGGACCAGCAACGTACTGGTATGTTGCTGGACTTTGAGTGGTTATACCAGAATGATGCCTGCAGGTTTAGATATCATCTTGGTATCATTCTTTTCAGCCAGCGGTCGGCTTTTATGTAAAAGCAATCCTAGCAGCTAATAAGCCTCTAGACTGCTTTTACAAGCAGTGGGGGGGGAATGTCCCCCCCCCCCACCATCTTCCATGTTTTTTCTCTGGCTCTCCTTTCCCAACAGGGAACCTGAGAATGCAGCCGGTGATTCGGCCAGCTGACCATAGAGCTGATCAGAGACCAGAATGGCTCCAATCATCTCTATGGCCTAAGAAACCGGAAGCTACAAGCATTTCATGACTTAGATTTTGCCGGATGTAAACGGCACCATTGGGAAATTGGGAAAGATGCTTTGAGGGCAGAGGAGAGATCTAGGGTCTAATAGACCCCATTTTTTTCAAAAAAAAGAGTACCTGTCACTTCCTATTGCTATCATAGGGGATATTTACATTCAATAACATAACAATAAAAATGATAAAAAAAAAAAAAAATGAAAGGAACAGTTTAAAAATAAGATAAGAAAGCAAAAAAATAATAAAGAAAAAAAAAAAAAGCACCCCTGTCCCCCCCTGCTCTCGCGCAAAGGCGAACGCAAGCGTTGGTCTGGCGTCAAATGTAAACAGCAATTGCACCATGCATGTGAGGTATCACCGCGAAGGTCAGATCGAGGGCAGTAATTTTAGCAGTAGACCTCCTCTGTAAATCTAAAGTGGTAACCTGTAAAGGCTTTTAAAGGCTTTTAAAAATGTATGTATTTCGTCGCCACTGCACGTTTGTGTGCAACTTTAAAGCATGTCATGTTTGGTATCCATGTACTTAGCCTAAGATCATCTTTTTTATTTCATCAAACATTTGGGCAATATAGTGTGTTTTACTGCATTAAAATGAAAAAAAAGTGTGTTTTTTCCCCAAAAAATGCATTTGAAAAATCGCTGCGCAAATACTGTGTGAAAAAAAAATGAAACACCCACCATTTTAATCTGTAGGGCCTTTGCTTTAAAAAAATATATGATATTTCGGGGTTCAAAGTAATTTTCTTGCAAAAAAAATATTTTTTCAATGAAACAAATAGTGTCAGAAAGGGCTATGTCTTCAAGTGGTTAGAAGAGTGGGTGATGTGTGACATAAGCTTCTAAATGTTGTGCATAAAATGCCAGGACAGTTCAAAACCCCCCCAAATGACCCCATTTTGGAAAGTAGACACCCCAAGCTATTTGCTGAAAGGCATGTCGAGTCCATGGAATATTTTATATTGTGACACAAGTTGTGGGAAAAAGACAATTTTTTTTTTGCACAAAGTTGTCACTAAATGATATATTGCTCAAACATGCCATGGGAATATGTGAAATTACACCCCAAAATACATTCTGTTGCTTCTCCTGAGTATGGAGATACCACACGTATGAGACTTTTTGGGAGCCTAGCCACATACGGGACCTCAAATCCAAGCACCGCCTTCAGGGTTTCTAAGGGTGTAAATTTTTGATTTCACTCCTTACTGCCTATCACAGTTTCGGAGGCCATGGAATGCCCAGATGGCACAAACCCCCCCAAATGACCCCATTTGGGAAAGTAGACACCCCAAGCTATTTGCTGAGAGGTATGGTGAGTATTTTGCAGACCTCGCTTTTTGTCACAAAGTTTTGAAAATTGAAAAAAGAAAAAAAAAAACATTTTTCTTTTCTTTCTTCATTTTCAAAAACAAATGCTGCAAAATACTCACCATGCCTCTCAGCAAATAGCTTTGGGTGTCTACTTTCCAAAATGGGGTCATTTGGGGGGTTTTTGTGCCATCTTGGCATTTTATGGCCTTCAAAACTGTGATAGGTAGTGAGGAGTGAAATCAAAAATTTACGCCCATAGAAATCCTTAAGGCGGTGCATGGATTTTGGGGCCCTGTACGCGGCTAGGCTCCCAAAAAGTCCCACACATGTGGTATCCCCATACTCAGGAGAAGCAGCAGAATGTATTTTGGGGTGTAATTCCACATATGCCCATGGCATGTTTGAGCAATATATCATTTGGTGACAACTTTGTGCAAAAAAAAGAAAAAAGAAAAAAAAAGTTTGTCATTTTCCCGCTACTTGTGGCAAAATATAATATATTCCATGGACTCAACATGCCTCTCAGCAAATAGCTTGGGGTGTCTACTTTCCAAAATGGGGTCATTTGGGGGGGGGGTTGAACTGTCCTGGCATTTTATGGCCTTCAAAACTGTGATAGGTAGTGAGGAGTGAAATAAAAAATTTACGCCCTTAAAAATCCTGAAGGCGGTGCTTGGTTTTCGGGGCCCCGTACGCGGCTAGTCTCCAAAGAAGTCCCACACATGTGGTATCCCCATACTCAGGAGAAGCAGCTAAATGTATTTTGGGGTGCAATTCCACATATGTCCATGGCCTGTGTGAGCAATATATCATTTAGTGACAACTTTTTGTAATTTCTTTTTTTGTCATTATTCAATCACTTGGGACAAAAAAATAATATTCAATGGGCTCAACATGCCTCTCAGCAATTTCCTTGGGGTGTCTACTTTCCAAAATGGGGTCATTTGGGGGGGTTTGTACTGCCCTGCCATTTTAGCACCTCAAGAAATGAGATATAGGCAGTCATAAACTAAAAGCTGTGTAAATTCCAGAAAATGTACCCTAGTTTGTAGACGCTATAACTTTTGCGCAAACCAAAAAATATACGCTTATTGACATTTTTTTTACCAAAGACATGTGGCCGAATACATTTTGGACTAAATGTATGACTAAAATTGAGTTCATTGGATTTTTTTTATAACAAAAAGTAGAAAATATCGTTTTTTTTCAAAATTTTCGGTCTTTTTCCGTTTATAGCGCAAAAAATAAAAACAGCAGAGGTGATCAAATACCATCAAAAGAAAGCTCTATTTGTGGGAACAAAAGGAAGCAAATTTTGTTTGGGTACAGCATTGCATGACCGCGCAATTAGCAATTAAAGCGATGCAGTGTCAAATTGTAAAAAGTGCTCTGGTCAGGAAGGGGGTATATCCTTCCGGGGCTGAAGTGGTTAATAACACAGGCTTTTGCATATTTGTACTTAGATTGAAGTATTTTTTTCTTGGACCTGGTCTGGGTCTAATTTATTAGACACACATATATGAGAACATTGAGGATGAGCTTACTGTTTCTTAGGTGGGGTTTTATGGCATAGGATGCACAATGATCCTTGCAGGGAAAATAGATAAAAGCAATACATGTAACACATTCCTTTGCTACAGAGCTTTAGACAACCCAAGGAACGCCAGCTATTCGCCGAGGGTTAATGATTACATTTGTGCAGTTGTTAACAATCAAGTCAATTCAAAAAGATTTCAAGGGCTGTAAATGGTCATTACATGGAAGACATGTGACAGCAAATTGTTCATGCAAGTCTATTTTGACTGGGGTGCCTGTTGTCATGGTCACAGAGCAATAATCCTGTGACTCCTGAGAACATAGTGTCAGGCCCCCCTGTGTCTGCTATATACTTAAATCTGATTGGTTATGATGGATTACAGCACTTATGTTGTTATTCCTGCTCTTTATATAAGCATAAAGGTGTTGTTCATTCATTATGGATGGAAAAGGGTGGATTTGAAAGATCTGTTGGACTGCTTATATGAAGGCCTTAAAGGATGCAACATTATAAATACGCTTGGAAAAATCAGAAAGGTAAAATTCTGATATAAATGCGTTAATAAAAAATGCTAACGTTTTTGTATTTTTTCAGATGCAATGGAGAGAAGACCTTACATCTTATTAGAACTCCAGTCGCAGGGCAGATTGATCAGCTACTTGTGAATAAAGTCAAGAGACGGCAGCTTTGATTTTCTGTCCTCGTCCTGCTTGAACTCATTTGGAAAATGCCTCTGTAGATATGAGCAAACTGTATGTCAGAGGTTCTGATGGATCTTCACTCTATCAGCACAGGAGCAATGTGATTCCAGACAGCTGACTTAGTAAGACTATTGCCTTGTAACCAATATCTCAGAAAAGGAAAGGTGCAGTAAGCTCTACTCACCAGAAATTGAAAAATTAATAAATATTTGCATTCTACTGTGGTCTCTCAAAGTTCTTCAATAAAACAGTGAAAAGAATGATGAACATGTTCAACCTACTGTAATGCCGCGTACACATGAGCGGAATTTCCGACAGAAAGAGTCCGATGGGAGCTGTTCATTGTATATTCCGATCGTGTGTATACCCCATCGGACTTTTCAAAAAAATTCAGACGGACTTAGATAGAGAACATGTTCTATATTTTTCCGACGTAACAAATTACTAATGGAAAAAACACTCATCTGTATGCTGTTCACACACGCCAAAAACGACGCATGCTCTGAAGTAAGTACGAGATGGAAACTATTGGCTACTGGCTGTTAATCTTCCGTTTTCTAGTCCTGTCGTACGTGTTGTATGTCACCGCGTTCTGGACGGTCGGACTTTGGTGTGACCGTGTGTAGACAAGACAGCTTGAGTAGAATTCTGGCAGAACTCCATCGGAAAAACCTTCAGAGTTTATTCCGATGGCAAAACCGGTCGTGTGTACAGGGCATAACTCACAGAACCAGTCAGACTACAGTGTCCTGAACCAAGAACAGGGAAATATGAATTTTGGTTGGTTGCTGTTCTCTGCACATGCAGAATTACAGCCGTGGCCAAAAGGTTTGAGAATGACACAAATATAAATTTTCCACAAAATCTGCTGCTTCAGTGTTTTTAGATTTTTTTGTCAGATGTTACTACGGTATACTGAAGTATAAGTGTCAAAGGCTTTTATTGACAATTACATTAGCTTTATGCAAAGAGTCAATATTTGCAATGTTGACCCTTCTTTTTTAAGACTTCTGCAATTCGCTCTGGCATGCTGTCAATCAGTTTATGCGCAACATCCTGACTGATGGCAGCCCATTCTTATATAATCGATGCTTGGAGTTTGTCAGAATTTGTGGCGTTTTTTTTGTTCACCCGCCTCTTGAGGATTTACCACAAGTTCTCAATGGGATTGAGGTCTGGGGAGTTTCCTGGCCATGGACCCAAAATGTTGATGGATTGTTCCCCCAAGTCACTTAGTTATCACTTTTGCCTTTTGGAAAGGTGCTCCATCGTGCAGTAAAAAGCATTGTTCATCACCAAACTGTTCTTGGATGGTTGGGAGAAGTTGCACTTGGGGGATGTTTTTGTACCATTCTTTATTCATGGCTGTGTTCTTAAGCAAAACTGTGAGTGAGCCCACTCCCTTGGCTGAAAAGCAACCTCACACATGAATGATCCCATGATACTTTACTGTTGGCATGACACAGGACTGATGGTAGTGCTCACCTTTTCTTCTCCAGACAAGGTTTTTTCCGGATGCCCCAAACAATCAGAAAGGGTATTCATCAGAGAAAATGACTTTACCCCAGTCCTCAGCAGTCCAATCCCTGTACCTTTTACAGAACATCAGTCTGTCTCTGATGTCTTTCCTGGAGAGAAGTGGCTTCTTTTTTGCCCTTCTTGACACCAGGCCAAAAGTCTTCTTCTCACTGTGCGTGCAGATGCATTCACTTCTGCCTGCTGCCATTCCTGAGCAAGCTCTGCACTGGTGGTGCCCTGATCCCAAAGCTGAATCAACTATAGGAGACGGTCCTGTCACTTGCTGGACTTTCTTGGGCGCCCTGAAGCCTTCTTCACAAATGCAGTGGAAATATTTTTTCTGGGATTAAGTTAATTTTCATGGCAAAGTGGAACTTTGCAATTAATTGCAATTCATCAGATCACTCTTCATAACATTCTGGAGTATATGCAAAGTGCCATCATAAAAACTGAGATAGCAGACTTTGTGATAATTAATATTTATGTAATTCTCAAAATTTTTGGCCACGGCTGCATAAATGAGCCAAACATGAATCTTTTGCATTTAAAGAAATGGTTGAAGTACTCGGGCATGCTGTAGTGAAGAAACTGTTGAAAGCACATTTGAAATGTCAGTAGAGTCACTTTTGCTGCAATATTCACCTTCAATCCAGAAATTTGCCATGCAATACTGATTTTCTGCCACTAGATGTCCACAGTATGAGATCTGGCAGGGGCCTCTAACATCCTAGGTCCCAATCAATAGAAACAAGAAACTGGATCAGATGAGTCTGCTTAGGGTTCGATGCCCCAAAGGCTGCCCATGTGAAAGAGCTCTTATATATCAATACATTTATATCTAAATGGAAGCAGTGTAAGTATGTGAATTTGACCTGGTTTCAGCCTTTTGCAGTCTCTGTACAGCACGGCTGAGGCGTGAGAGGAAGAAGCAGCACAAGAAGAGAAGTATGCTGATAGGGGAAGAGAGCACAGTGACAAAGAGATGAACTAATCACTGTGCTACTTCTCATTTCACTGTCCAGTCATAGGATGAGGCAGTTCCAGGATGATCCAGGCTCAGAGATAGTCAGTTTAATGAAGCAAGCCATTGGACCGAGGACATCTAGTGACAGAAAAAAGTACTGCAAGGAAACCTACTGGATTGAAGGTAAATATTGCAGCAAAAGCTGGTTTTGTTATTTCATCTTTCAATGGGCTGTTCATTTTATCTTGTTCTTTTTTTCTGGAGTACTGCTTTACCTGTATACCACACCATTACACTCACTTTGGCCTGATCCAGTGTTCTAGCAGGCCTGTCTCATTCTTGGAGTTCACCTTTAAGCCTCATATTTGTGATGGTCATTTTGCTTCCTCTGATCTCACCCCACAGCACACTTTGCATTAATATTTCAGTCTTCATTCAGCTGAAGATAAGTGCAGCGTAAGGACATCAATTGCTATAACACAGCGAATGCCTCTCTGTGTTGTAGAGGATGACTTGGTAATTTGCCCTGTTGAGTGCTCAGTGCAAGCCGGAGGGACATAAATAACAGCAATGAACAGGTGATGCAATAACACCTTCTACTGATAGCTGGAGCAGAGTGGTCTTTCCTGACACAGGGATAAAGCTGTCTGTCAATCGACAGAGGCAAGCCTTGTATTAAAACACAGAATGGATAAACTGGAAAGTTATTTAAAGGCACAGTCCATCTTTTATTCATTTTATTTTTTTTACTAGTAATGGTGGCGATCAGCGATTTTTATTGGGACTGCAATATTGCGGCAGACAGATCGGACACTTTTGACACATTTTTGGGACTAGTGACATTTAAACAGCGATCAGTGCTATAAAAATGCACTGATTACTGTATAAATGACACTGGCAGAGAAGTGGTTAACACGAGGGGGATGATGAAGGGGTTAACTGTTTTCCACTGTAGGGGGGATGGGACTGACTAGGGGAAGAGAGAGATCGGTGTTCATACTTAGTATGAACAAACGATCTGTCTCTACTCCCCCTGAAAGAACCAGGATTTGTGTGTTTACACACACACACATCCGCGTTCTCATTCTGTAATGCGCAATTGCGGGTGCCCGGCGGTCATCGCGCCTGACGGGCACTCGTGTCGGCTCCGGGGACAGACTATGGGCGCGCGCCGCCAGGGGCGTCTTAAAGAGCCGACGTACAGCTACGGTGGCTCACGCAAGGGAGCCAACCTGCGGCGGCTGGTCCGGAAGCGGTCAAACTCCAAATTTACTACATTAATCAAGGGTTAATGTGGTACAGGACTCTGCTACTTGCCTATAAAGATCAGTAAGCAATAACAAAACTACAGAGCGTTAATGGAAAAGATCTAGGCGGAGTACATCCAGGAGACAGAAATGCAGCCCAACTGTTGTTTTCTATTAGTTAATTGCACTTTTTGTTTGCAGACTTCCCCAGAATGTACAAAACAATCAATGTGATGATGGCCAATGATTTTACATTATTCAAGAAGTTAGGTCTCCCTCTAGTGGCAAATTGGAAAAATACATGCTCTCTGGTATGCTTTGCAATGAACAATAGTGTGCTTTAACCACTTCAGCCCCAGAAGGTTTCACCCCCCTTCATGGCCAGGCCATCTTTTTGCCATATTTTAACTGACAATTGCGTGTTCATGCAAACAAAATGTATGTAATTTTTTTTCCCACAAATAGTGCTTTCTTTTGGTGGAATTTGATCACCCCTGTGGTTTTTATTTTTTGCGCTATAAACAAGAAAAAACTGGCAATTTCAGGAAAAAAACAATATTTTTTACATTCTTCTTTTATATCCAATAAAAAAAATCTAATTTCTTCTTCAGTTTAGGCCAGTATGTATTCTGCTACATATTTCTGGTAAAAAAAAAATCCCAATAAGCGCATATTGATTGGTTTGTGCAGAAGTTATTGCGTCTACAAACTATGGGATATTTTTATTTTTACTAGTAATGGCGATGATCAGCGATTTTTAGCGTGACTGCAACATTGTGGCGGACAAATTGGACACTAAGCCTCGTACACACGATCGGATTTTCCGACGGGAATTGTGTGATGACAGGCTGTTGGCGGAAAATCCGACCATTTGTACGCTCCATTGTACGATTCCAGGTTTTTTCCGGACAAATGTTATAGGTCAAATTTAGTATCGCATCCTTGTCCGGCATCATGATTCATTTGTTTTAACCATTTGAAGGTATGCTTGATGTGATGAGTTTAGATGTGAGAAACATATTATGACATCATATTGGTGTCTAGTATTTTTTTGGGGGATATTTTATTATAGACATACCTCGTGGACAAAGATGTCACCTCATTATGTCATTGTGTTATTGATCCCTGAGTTTGATCTCTGTAATGGAATCATCGCACACTCCGCTTCAGTGCTTCCTTCATATACTGCTTCCTTCAGTCTGAACATAAATATCAGATATTATAGCTGCCTTTTGCAACCAAGAACTAGGCAGGACTCGTTTGGCTGCAAAGCTGGAACTTTTATTTGAAATTCAGACACATACTTTTATATCTCACAGGAGGACATCCCCCCTCCAGATCATATTACCCTAACAATACAACCTGTACACAGGAATATAATTACAGCAACCAACATATACTATAAACAATATGTTAATTAGCCACCTGGATGACTCAGAAGTCTCATTCCAGGTCAGACTTGCCGGCTTCTAGCTCAGAAAGTACAATACACATTATTACAAGTATAAATACATCCCTCAATAGTTTGCTAGAAGACAATAGGTGACACAATTAACCATGGGACAGACAAAAAACACCATCCCAAGAAAAAAAAAAAAAAAGAAAAAAAACACTCTCTAGCAATACACACCAAACTATGCATGTGCAGCGTGACTCCAAAGGCTCTGTCTTATCAGCAGATGGATTGGGGACAATGGAAGAAGGGGACGATCAGAGAAGACAGGATAAAACAGCCTTTTTACACAATGCAGAGGATTAACCCCTTAGGTTCCACAGCGAGTATAACAAGCATGCTTGACTGCATAGAGTGATTTTACTATTATGGGTTTAGTAACACTTTAAGGTAGATCAGGATTTTTTTTTCAAATTCTTTATTTATAGAAATAAAGCAACCAACAAAGCAATGCAATACAAAACAGTAGTAGCGTCTCCCAAAAAGAAAAAACAAAATGCAATAAGTACCTGTTAGGGCATGTATAATGGATGTATAATACCAGAAATGTACAAAAGTCCAAAGTACAAACATGCATGCTCGGAAGCAAGGACGAGCCAGAAGAGGTCGGTCTTGTAAACTAGCGTTCGTAATGGAGATTAACATTAACATTAACACCGTGGCAAATTATGGAATCTCAAAATGCAACGCACATTCTCTTCTTCTTTAATGGGATAATAATGAAGCTGCTTTGCTGGTGATACTGATGGAGTTATTGCAAACAAATTTTCAAAGGCTTTTTTTTCTAGTGATATCAAGATTATTATTATTATGCTTGTTATTTATTTATTTTATTTTTTTTGGTGCAAGTAACCACAACACCATTATCCCGTAGTTTTTAAGATCAAAGATACAACTATGTTGGTGTCCCTTGTTATTTTTACATTGTAATTTTTAAAATGTAACTGCCTACTCCCAGACTGTCATTTGAAGTAAAACACATAGCCAAGTATTATTCTCCACAATTTTTTTATTGTGGATTAAAAAAAGAAAACAAATAAAATTAGACATGCTATCTGCCAATAGAACTTAACCAACAAGTGCATTCTATGCATCCAAAAATATAGAAAATATACCAAATCAAATCATTATCCAACCAAAAAATAAAATAAAAGCCTCATGCATGTGACCTGCTTCTTAATATAGGGGGTCAACAATGCCAAGAGTTGGTGAAAGCAGGGGTCCGTCATCCGGAGATAATTCCGAAAATCATCTGGATTATTCTCTTGGAGCTCTCGCAGCAAAGGCATATGACATAATTGGTCACGATTAATAAAGCAACCAATTTTTGGTCCAATAAATCCTCCTCCTCCTGTTCCTGGACTGGACTTGGGTCAAAGCAATAACTCCAAGGTCAATAATAAATAACACGTTATCTCCTCCAATTCCGCAACATAGCTGGTTGACAAACGACCGTTCAGAAACGAACTGAAAAGCGCGAAATGAAAAGTGCAAAATGAAAAGCACGAATCAACACTCACCAAACTTCTACTAACACGAAATTAGCAGAAGGAGCCCAAAGGGTGGTGCTAAGGAGCTGAAAAAACACATAGTACGTCACTACGTTCGTGTTTGTTGGCCGACAATTGTGTACCGTTTGTATGCAAGACAAGTTTGGGGCCACACGCCCTTCGGACAAAAGTCTGCGGTTTTGTCTGTGGAAAATCCGATCATGTGTACGAGGCTTAAGTGCCACTTTTTGGGGACCAGTGCTAAAATAAAATGCACTGTCACTGTATTAATGACACTGGCAGGAAGGGGTTAACATCAGGGGCGATAAAAGAGTTAAGTGTGCTCCTAGGGAGTGCTTTCTAACTGTGTGGGGGGATGGCTTAACTGGAGGAAGACAGAGATCTGTGTTTCTGCTTACCAGGAACACAAGATTTCCATCTTCCTCTCTGACAGAACGGCAATCTGCCTTGTTTACATAGGACAACTGCCGTACTGCCTCTCCTGTCAACAATTGGCGTGTCCCGGTAGAAATTGCATCTGCCGACCCGCTGATTGGCTCTCGCTGTGTCCAATCACAGCGGGAGTGTGGACGCTGTTGGTGCACACGCCCCAGACCCGGACGCGACAACAACGTA
This sequence comes from Aquarana catesbeiana, assembly GCF_042186555.1. Lineage (NCBI taxonomy): Eukaryota > Metazoa > Chordata > Amphibia > Anura > Ranidae > Aquarana > Aquarana catesbeiana. The sequence goes on along the minus strand of NC_133336.1, from coordinate 68,179,883 downwards.
CAGGTATGTTGTTTCGCGCAGCCGGGCCACCCCGCCGCAGTAAATGTGCGGTGGGCAGTCCAGAAGCAGTTAAGGCGAGGCTGCAGATGTTGGAGCATGTTACATGTTCCACCTTAAAAACATATAACATGATTCAAAGAATGAATTTATTTTTAAAGCATAGGAAAGACATGTTGAGACCCTTACAGAGCCTAGAGCCTCTTTGTGACGTCAGCCGACAGCGGGCTTTAGCTCTCTGTCAGCTGATTCTAGGTCAAAAGAGTGCAGAAATAAGTGCACTCCTGTGACCAAAAGAGAAACATGGTCAAACCCTCTATTTAAGGCCCCCTACGTGGACTTTATATTGATCTTTGATTGCTTTTCATATTTTGCAGGAATTTTATTAGGGCTCCGGAAATTAACGATTAATTCCTCGAATAATCGTTAATGTTTTTAATCAATCATTCAGGTGGAGTGGCTATCCCTATTAATGAACCGAAGGCGCATTGTATAATAAGCATCTGGTGAGTGGCCAATTTAAATGGTGGTGGTGTGTCACGAATATGGTGAAAAAGTCACGATGAATCACGGATGACATACAGTGTGAATTGAATGAGAAGACTACACAGAGTTCTTAGAACTCATTTGCACATTTGTACTTTGCACATGGACTCTTTGAATATTTTATAAATTTATAGTGATAATAATTTTCATTTTACAGTTTGTCATTTATTTTCCATATCTTTTTGCATTATGGATATATGAAAGTGAGGATTATATATAGATTTTTTTGTTTCTTTTGTGCTTGTAAGAATATTAATGAATTGGTGTCATATGGTTTTACATATTGGTTATGGAAGAATACATCTGGTATATTTAAAGTTACTTAATGATATATAGAGTGGTGCATTGTAAATAGAGTAGCGCACTCAAACACACATATCACAGTTGGAACTGTATGTGCGTTATAATTAATCAAAATTAGTCGATTAATCGATTAAAAAAAAATCGATTAATCGAACACGAAAATTGTAATTAGTAACAGCCCTAAATTTTATTAATACTTTATTGTTGTTGTATTTAGATTGATAGGAGTGGCACCTTCAAGTGACAGTGCACTTATTTAGTAAAAAATACATTTGTTATATTTAATTTTTATTGGTTAGAGATAGACCATGGCATGACAGTTTAAGCTGTTGGTAAACCCTTAGGCAATAATAAGCTTACGACTAAACACATTAGTGATGCAGTGTTTGAAAAACCCTCTAAACACCATAGAGGTCATCACTAGAGAGTGGCTTTTTGGCCTGAGAGTATTAACCATTATATAATAGCTGAAGAGCACAGGGGACAGAAAATGGGAGGGTTCCTCCGGGGGTGGCTGGGGGTTCCCTGAGCTTCAGCTAACTGACCTCCCATCTTAAGGCTGCATAGCTCCTGGTCCAATGCCATGAAAATTATTTCAAGGGTTCTTCTGGGGTAAAAAAGGCTTTTCTAAAGTAAGTATTAAAGGGTAAGTGGACGGGGCCAAATTGCCCTGCACGCACTCACCAGTGCCCAGGACCAGGCGGGGACTGTGGTCATGTAAAAGTCTAACATTATGGCAGTTCCCTGACTTGAGATGAGCCGTGTCACTGTGTGCAGTCATAAAAGTAAAGAGTTCCTCTGAGAAGTGATACCCCATGTCACTACACACCTTAGATGATGTATGTTGCTACTGGAGAACCTGTCACCTATACCAGGTACCATGCTTCACAACTGGTTGCAATGTGCCTTGCGCTAGTCCTCGGTTGCCCACTCCATTATTTATTAAGATCTTCTTGCAAGGTTTCCGCATCCTCTGGAGAAGTTCTTTCCCTGCTTAGCTTAGCATCTATCGCAAATACAGAGATTGAGCTGTTTATCCCATCCTCCAGGTCATTTATAAATAAATAGGATTGGTCCCAGGACAGAACCCTGGGGAACCCCACTACCCACCCCTGACCATTTATCACCACCCTCTGAACTCGCCCTTGTAGCCAGTTTTCAATCCATGTACTCACACTATGGTCCATGGCAAAGGACCTTACTTCGTACAGTAAACATTTATGGGGAACTGTATCAAATGCTTTTGCAAAGTCCAGACACACCCCGTCTACGGGCCTTTCCTTTATCTAGATGGCAGCTCACCTCCTCATTGAAGGTTAATAGATTGGTTTGGCAAGAACGATTCTTCATGAATCCATGCCGGTTACTGCTAACGATACCGCTGTCATTACTAAAATCTTGTACATAGTGCCTTATCATCCCCTCCAAGAGCTTGCATACTATTGATGTTAGGCTAACTGGTCTGTAATTCCCAGGGATATATCTTGCCCCCTTTTTAAATATTGGTGCTACATTGGCTTTTCTCCAATCAGCTGGTACCAATCCAATCAGTAGACTGTCCGTAAAAATTAGGAACAATGGTCTGGCAATTAGTTGACTGAGTTCCTTAAGGACCCTTGGGTGCAAGCCATCTGGTCCCAGTGATTTATTAATGTTAAGTTTTTCAAGTCTATTTCTAATTCTGTTCCCTGTTAGTCCATGATGAAATTAAAGTAGAACTATAGGCAAAACTTTTTTTTTTCATTTTGGATAGAGTAGGGGAAGGTTATAACCCCTGTCAATTATTTTTTTCGGCATCTGTGTCCCCATTAGGGGAATTCCCTGGGCCCTCCAGGCCACCAGAACTAGTGTCCCCATTGGAAGATTTCCTCTCTATTACTTTTGTGGGGACCATCCAAAATTTGGAATTTTCTTTTACTTTCAATGATAATGGTAAACAGGACAAATATAGAGGGTGAATCTCCTTAACAGGGACACAGACAGCAATAAAAACCTGACAAGCATTGTAATCCCTCTCTACTCTATCAAAACCTTAAAAAATAAAATTGCCTTGAGTTACACTTTAATATTGGAAGATCCCCATCTATCCCTAGCTGGCTGTCCAGGCATACCTCAGAAAGTAGTGCATAAAAGCATCCTTCAAATTTTGGCTGATCTCCCGATTCCCTGTGCCTCCGACAGACTGCAAGGTGCAGCAGTCCTCCTCCACAGTATTTACAGCATGTCCTGCTTAGTGCAGTCTAACCTTCCCCCTGTGGAGAGGGTCATTTTAAATGTACTTTACATAAGCGACTAACAAATGAAAGTAAAATATTTTTTTTTTTAAGTAGTTACAGAAACATTTTTTTTTCTTTTAGGATTTGAGATATTGCATATTTTGACCACTTGCCGCCGTCAAATGATGGCTGGGCGGTGCGGCTCTCGTTCTGAGTGAACCTCATATGATGGCCTCCCAGAACGACCGCTCTCGTGCGCATCACGGTGATCGCGGCCGCGCCGTGTTGCTACGACACGGCACGACCCCGATCTGTGTAAAGAGCCGCAGCCCTTTAACCATGTGATCGGCTGTGTCCAATCACAGCCGGTCACATGTAAGCAAGGAGATGCCGGTAATTGGTGCTCCTCGACTCACACTGACAGAGTGTGAGGAGAGGAGAGCCGATCAGCGGCATCTTCTCACAGAGGACATCTAGGGATGTAATCAGGGCACTGATCATCAGTGCCCTGATTACAATTAAGTGCCCACCAGTGTCAGCAATGCCACTGCCAGCAATTAGTGCCAACTAGTGCCCACAATTGGCACCAATCTGTGCCCACAAGTGCCAGCACACAGTGCCCACAAGTGATGCAAGTCAGTGCTGGCTATCAGTGCTGCCCATCAATGCCCATCACTGCTGCCCATCAATGCCACCCATCAATGCCGCCTATCTGTGCCCACCAGTGCCGCCTATTTGTGCCCAGTGCCACCCATCAGTGCCGCCTATCAGTGCTCAGTGCCACCTATCAGTGCCCATAAGTGCGGCATATTCATGCCTCCTCATCAGTGCCACCTAATCAGTGCCCATAAGTTCCACCTCATCAGTGCCCATCAGTGCTGCCTCATCAGTGAAGGAGAAAAATTACTTATTTACAAAATTTACTGACAGAAACTAAGAAAACCTTTTTTATTTTTCATTCAACATTTCAACATTTTTGGTCTTTTTTTAATTTATAAAAAAAAAAAAAAAAAAACCCAGGAGTGATTAAATACCACCAAAAGAAAGCTCTATTTGTGTGAAGAAAATGATAAAAATTTCACATGATTACAGTGTAGCATGACCGCACAATTGTCATTTAAAGTGTGACAGCGCTGAAAGCTGAAAAATGGCTTGAGCAGAAAGGGTGTGTAAGTGCCCTGTATTGAGGTGGTTAAAGAGTCCCAAAACTGAAAGAAGGTTGAGACATGCTGGATTAGGGAATTGTTAAAACCCCCGTTAGGTTGTTACCATTGGAATCCCAAAGGGAGGATTTCCCCTTAGACCCCTTTCACACTGAGGCGCTTTTACGCTAAAAAAAAAAAATGCATGAAAAGCTCACGAAAACCTATTTTCACTAAAATCAATAAATGCTTTCACACTGGGCCAGTACGCTGGCAGGGCAGTAAAAAAACACCTCTCTATTGAAATGAATGGAAAGCTCTTCGAAAGCGCCTGAAAAGCTTTTCAAAAGCGCTCAGTGTTTTACTGGCAGTTTAGAAGCGCCTCAGTGTGAAAGGGGCCTCTGCCCAAAAAAAACCCCAGCAGGAAACAAAAGGAAATCTCTGCAAAAGCAAGGAAATTTCCTTAGAAATTGTTGCAGAAGCAAGTGTCATGACAGGCAAACAACTTCCATATCCCAGAGGTGCTTAGCAATAAGCACATATACTTTACTCATAGCAGGTTTCCCTTAAAATCATAGTTGCCAACATTGTAAAAAAAAAACGTGGGACACTTTTGTGGCTGTAGGCGGAGCTGTCCAATAATTAGGGGGCGGGGCATTCGTCAGCAGGCTTGGCCTAGCAAAAATAGACAAGTGCGGCGCGTGAAGCGCGACGCGGCAAAAAATGGGTGTGGTTTACGCGAAATTGTGGGCGTGGCTTAAATGGGCGTGGCTCTAGAGGGTGTGGTTAGAGTCTGAGATGAATGAGGGATGGAGAGGGGGAGAGAGGGAGAGAGGGGGAGAGAGGGGGAGAGAGAGGGAAATGACGGGACAGCAGCCCCAGATCCTACACAATAGAAATATGTGTATTCTAGAAAGTTTAACAATCAGCAGATAAAGATACTCCAAACACCTGGTGTTAGCACTTCAATCACATCAGGTGTCCCAGCAGAGTCCGTCCTTGCATCAGATGTCCCCAGCAGAGCCCCCCCTCACATCAGATGTCCCCAGCGGAGCCCCCACTCACACCAGGAGTCCCCGGCGGAGCCCCCCTCACATCAGGAGTCCCCGGCCGCGCCCCCCCTCACATCAGGAGTCCCCGGCGGAGCCCCCCCTCACATCAGGAGTCCCCGGCGGAGCCCCCCCTCACATCAGGGGTCCCCAGCGGAGCCCCCCTCACATCAGGGGTCCCCGGAGGAGCCCCCCCTCACATCAAGTGTCCCCAGCGGAGCTCCCCCTCACATCAGGAGTCCCCGGCGGAGCTCCCCCTCACATCAGGAGTTCCCGGCGGAGCCCCCCCTCACATCAGGAGTCCCCGGCGGAGCCCCCCCTCACATCAGGAGTCCCCGGCGGCGCCCCCCCTCACATCAGGTGTCCCCGGCGGAGTTCCCCCCTCACATCAGGAGTCCCCGGCGGAGCTCCCCCTCACATCAGGAGTCCCCGGCGGAGCCCCCCCTCACACCAGGAGTCCCCGGCAGAGCTCCCCCTCACACCAGGAGTCCCCGGCGGAGCTCCCCCTCACACCAGGAGTCCCCGGCGGAGCCCCCCCTCACATCAGGAGTCCCCGGCGGAGCCCCCCCTCACATCAGGTGTCCCCGGCGGAGCTCCCCCTCACATTAGGAGTCCCCGGCGGAGCTCCCCCTCACATCAGGAGTCCCCGGCGGAGCCACCCCTCACATTGGGAGTCCCCGGCGGAGCCCTCACACCAGGAGTCCCCGGCAGAGCTCCCCCTCACACCAGGAGTCCCCGGCGGAGCCCCCCCTCACACCAGGAGTCTCCGGCAGAGCTCCCCCTCACACCAGGAGTCCCCGTCGGAGCCCCCCCTCACATCAGGAGTCCCCGGCGGAGCCCCCCTCACAATCAGGAGTTCCCCCTCACATCAGGAGTCCCCGGCGGAGCCCCCCCTCACATTAGGTGTCCCCGGCAGAGCTCCCCCTCACATCAGGAGTCCCCGGCGGAGCCCCCCCTCACATCAGGAGTCCCCGGCGGAGCCCCCCTCACATCAGGAGTCCCTGGCGGAGCCCTCCCTCACATCCCCTCACATCAGGAGTCCCCGGCGGAGCCCCCCTCACAATCAGGAGTCCCCCCTCACATCAGGAGTCCCTGGCGGAGCCCCCCCTCACATTAGGTGTCCCCGGCAGAGCTCCCCCTCACATCAGGAGTCCCCGGCGGAGCCCCCCCTCACATCAGGAGTCCCCGGCGGAGCCCCCCCTCACATCCCCTCACATCAGGAGTCCCCGGCGGAGCCCCCCCTCACATCAGGAGTCCCCGGCGGAGCCCCCCTCACATCAGGAGTCCGCGGCGGAGCCCCCCCTCACATCAGGTGTCCCCGGCGGAGCTCCCCTCACATCAGGTGTCCCCGGCGGAGCTCCCCCTCACATTAGGAGTCCCCAGTGCCCCCCCTCACATCAGGTGTCCCCAGTGGCCCCCCTCACATCAGGTGTCCCCAGTGCCCCCCCTACTCACATCAGGTGTCCCCAGTGCCCCCCCTCACATCAGGTGTCCCCAGTGCCCCCCCTCACATCAGGTGTCCCCAGTGCCCCCCCACTCACATCAGGTGTCCCCAGTGCCCGCCCCCCACTCACATCAGGTGTCCCACAGCGGTGCGCGTGCTCCCCCCCCACCTCAGAGGTGTCCTAGAGGTGTGTCCGCAGCATGGCTAGAACCCCCGCCCCTTTCCAAATCAGACTGGCAGCGGGGCGGGGGGCGGGCCAAGGCGGAGCGGGGCAGGGGGTGGGCGGCGGAGCGGGGCAGGGGGTGGGCGGCGACGCAGAAGCTTCGTCTAGCCCCCCCAGCCGTCTTCCTGAACTTCCACAAAATGGCGGCCGGCGGAGACAAAACCTCTAGTGGCGGCGGCGGCGGTTTTCGAAAACGGGAACCGGATTTTTCGGGACATTTCCCGGGACACCACAAATTTGGGAATGGAGTCCAAGTCCCGGGAATGTCCCGGGAAATCCGGGACAGTTGGCAGCTATGTAAAATGGGTCTTCAGCTTTACCCAAAGTTATTGAATATTCCCAACCTATTATCTACTAAACCTATTCAAGATTAACACATAAAGGTGCCAACGACTGCAGGACTCGAGTTTCATTGTCTTTACCCTAAATCAGGGGTGCTCAACCTATGGACTGCAGATCACGTGACGTTACGCTCTGGAATGGTGGGTCAGCATGCCCAGATGGCCATTTATGGGTTGATAAAACAAGTGGAGGCGCAACAACTAAAACCATAAAAAAACAAATAAAAATCTGCAATAAAACTGTAGAATGATCAATCATAGATCTGTGATCAATCCGTTTTGTTTTGTATACACAGTCTATATAAGTCTATGTACGGATGGTGAGAAGGGGTTAAAAGTCCAGAACAAGCAGGGCTGCCATCATATTAGAACAGAAACCATGTTCCAGGGAGATGCAAAAAAACAAGGAGAGAGGCGCCTCTGGGTGCAGACGTTTTTAACAAGCTTTAACATACATAAATTATGTACATTTCAGCAGAAAGTGATAGGCATAGAAGTATAGACATGGTTATTTCACGGTGGCGATCCTGAGTCCTGGGCCTTGTAGTTCCTCTGTCAAAACAGTCTGGTCAGAGAGGTGTACGCCGTTAAGATGGTTATGCCGGCTCCGGAAGACAAACTCAAGACGAGGCATGAGGCGCAGGGAACAGTAGGCGCAAATACGGCTTGCTAGTACACCGCAGCGCGCCTACTCAAGAAACGCGTCCACTACTGGTGACATCATCCCCTGCAGCCTGCTGTTCCCTCCGTGACATAACCATGTCTATACTTCTATGCCTATCACTTTCTGCTGAAATGTGAGTTTGACTAATTTATGTATATTAAAGCTTGTTAAAAACGTCTGCACCCAGAGGCGCCTCTCTCCTTGTTTTTTTTCCATTTATGGGTTGCCAACCCGCCATCCCAGAGCAGCAAATTGCTTGCAGCCAGCCAGGGGCGTTGCTAGGTCTACAAAAGATCTGGGGCTAGAGCCCATAGCAGCGTAGTAAAGAAAGTCATACGCTTGGGCGGGCATACACATGTATATACAGTAATATACGTGTGTGTGTATATATATCCCCAGAGAGCCCCCCACTTACATCAGGGTCCCCAGAGAGCCCCCCTTACATTAGGGTCCCCAGAGAGCCTCCCCCATAAATCTGGGTCCCTAGAGAGCCTCTGCCTTAAAATCAGGGTCCCCAGAGAGCCCCCCCACTTACATAAGGGTCCCCAGAAAGCCTCCCCTCCCCTTGGGGACCCCTGCAGAGACTCGGGGCTATTGGCCCCAGATTCAGGACTATAGCCCCAAAAGTCACTCCCTAGCGACGCCCCTGCAGCCAGCTCTGGCAGCAGAGGGAGCAGGAGCTGCATAAGTCGATGCTTCCTCTAATGCTGCCTTCTATCCCAGGCGAGGCGATGCCAAGTGCACTTTGCCAGGAACCTTTCTAGCAGCCTGGAGAGCGATGCCAGCAGAAGCTGGAAGAGGAAAAGGTCAGTGTATTAAACATCACATCACTGAGTTGGAAAAAGGAACCCCCCCCCCCCTTAAAAATGACTTGTTAAAGCGGAGTTCCATCCGTTTAAAAGTCAGCAGCTACAAAAAGTGTAGATGCTGACTTTTAATAATCACACACTTACCTGTCCCACGGTCCAGTGATGCGGGCGCACGAAGCCCGGCTCCTCTCCCCGGCGCTGGCATTCTAACTGTGGACACTCAGCTGTGGCTTCACAGCCGGGCGAGCCGTGCTGTGAATGGCCCAGCAATCTTCTGGGACCTGTGACGTGTCCCAGAAAAATGCAGGGAGGGAGGGGGGAGAGGTGATCTTCCTTCCGGCGCCGTGGCGCCAGGGTGGAAGTCGGAGTTTGGTACCTGCTCCCCCCCCAACAAAAAGACATGCCAAATGTAGCATGTCAGGGGGTCACCAACACTTAAAGCGAAAGTTTCATTATTGGGTGGAACTCCGCTTTAACTCAATCAGGTGTAGCTAATCACTTTCTCAATGGCACACAAAGCCATGTGACTTTCAGCTGTGGTAATTTTGATTAGCTTAGCATGAAAAGCGCTTTCCTGGAGCATTTCAGTCCCTGGTAGTGCAACTGGAGCAAACAATCAACTATGGATGGCAAGGCACGTTCCAAAGATCTTCGGGATAAAGTTGTGGACCGTCACAAGTCAGGAGATGAGGACAAAATGATTTTAAAGGCTTTATCAATGTCTAGAAGCACAGTTATGTCTATTATTAAGAAGTGGAAGGTATTTGGTACAATACAGACCCTCCCTGGATCAGGACATTGCGTCAAACTGGATGAAAAAGCCAGGAGGAAACTGGTCAGAGAGGCTTTCAAGAAGCCTACAGCAACTCTGAAGCAGTTGCAGGAATTTATGACAAAGAGTGGTCATTGTGTGCATGTGACAACAATATCACATTCTCCACAAATGTGGCTTGTATGGGAGGGTTGCAAGAAAAAAACACTCCTCAAGAAAGGCTGCATGCAGTCACAACTGAGCTTTGCCAAAACGCACCTTGAAGATTCTGAGGTGTTATGAGTCAGATGAGACTAAAATTGAATTATTTGGCCTCAACACCAAACGATATAGCTGGCGGAAATCTAACATAGTTCACAATCCAAAAAAACACCATTGCTACATTAAAGCATGGAGGTGGTAATATTCTGTTATGGGGGTATTTTGCTGCAGCAGGGACTGGAGCACTTGTCAGGATAGAAGGAAAAATGGATGGGGCAAAATACCGTCAAATTCTTTAGGAAGATCTGCTGCTCTCTGCCAGAAAGTTGTCAATGGGAAGAAGGTTTACCTTCCAACATGACAATGACCCAAAGCACACAGAAAAATGACCACACAGTGGTTGAAGGAGAAAAAGGTTAATGTCCTTGCATGGTCTAGTCAGAGCCCAGACTTAAACCCCACTGAAAATCTGTGGAATGACTTAACCACTTGCCGAGCGCCTAATGCAGATATACTGGGGCAGAATGGCACGGGCAGACAAAATCACGTACCTGGCATCGCGCCCCCCCCGGTGCCCGAGGCAGTCGGCTTCTTTAGGAGAGCGATACAGGCTGAGGGGGAGACCACTCATTAGTGGCCACCCCCTTGCGATCGCTCCCCACGAATGAGATTCTTCCTCTGCTGCTGTATAGTAAACAGCGGCAGGGGAAGTGATGTCATCTCTCCTCGGCTCGGTATTTTCTGTTCCGGCGCCGAGGAGAGAAGACATCGATGTGAGTGCACCAACACTACACACACAGTAGAACACACCAGGCATACTGTACACCCCCCAATGACCCCCTGATCACCCCCCAATCACCCCCCCCCCCCCCCCCCCCCCGTCACAGTGACACCAAGCAGTTTTTTTTTTTTTCTGATTACTGCATTGGTGTCGGTTTGTGACAGTTAGTGTGGTAGGGCAGTTAGTGGTAGCCCCCTTTAGGTCTGGGGTACCCCCCTGACCCCCCCGTCGCCAGTGTCACTAAGCGATCATTTTGCTGATCGCTGTATTAGTGTCACTGGTGACGCTAGTTAGGGAGGTAAATATATAGGTTCACCGTCAGCGTTTTATAGCGTCAGGGACCCCCAGTTTTGGTGAAGTGGCAAGCGCTAGCGGCCTAGTACACCCCGGGCGTAGTCAAAAATAGTTGTTGTTTTATTGTTCTCTCTCTCTCTATTCTCTCTCTATTGTTCTGCTATTTTTTACTGTATTTTATTCTGCAATGTTTTATTGTTATTATGTTTTATCATGTTTGCTTTTTAGGTATGAAATTTTTTTTATTTTTATTTATTTAACCATTTTTTTGTTTTCAGGTATGCCATTCAGCTGCAGCGCAGATTTATTTATCTTGACAGCAACAGTGTTTGCTCCCACAATATATAAAGCCGTGACTCCAGCGGAGGTGATATATGCCGAAGCATGGGGGGCAGCAGTGGGCGGAGGAGCGATTTGCGATTATGCCCCCATGCTTCGGCATATATAAATGGTGCATGTATGCCCATCATTAGAAGTGGGTGGATGAAGGGAGGTATTCTAATGGTGGGCAAACCCACCAATCAATCTCTTTTTTTCGTTCAGCCCACAGGCTGCATGAAAAAAAAAGATTACAATATATGCACAACAAGGACCAGCAACGTACTGGTATGTTGCTGGAATTTGAGTGGTTATACCAGAATGATGCCTGCAGGTTTAGGTATCATCTTGGTATCATTCTTTTCAGCCAGCGGTCGGCTTTCATGTAAAAGCAATCCTAGCGGCTAATTAGCCTCTAGACTGTTTTTACAAGCAGTGGGAGGGAATGTCCCCTCCCCACCGTCTTCCATGTTTTTTCTCTGGCTCTCCTGTCCCAACAGGGAACCTCAGAATGCAGCCGGTGATTCCGCCAGCTGACCATAGAGCTGATCAGAGACCAGAATGGCTCCAGTCATCTCTATGGCCTAAGAAACCGGAAGCTACGAGCATTTCATGACTTAGATTTCGCCGGAACAGCGCCATTGGGAAATTGGGAAAGCATTTTATCACACTGATCTTGGTGTGGTCAGATGCTTTGAGGGCAGAGGAGAGATCTAGGGTCTAATAGACCCCTTTTTTTTCAAAAAAGAGTACCTGTCATTACCTATTGCTATCATAGGGGATATTTACATTCCCTGACATGACAATAAAAATGATAAAAAAAAAAATAAAAAATGAAAGGAACAGTTTAAAAATAAGATAAAAAAGCAAAAAAAATAGTAAAGAAAAAAAAAGCACCCTGTCCCCCCCTGCTCTCGCGCAAAGGCGAACGCAAGCGTTGGTCTGGCGTCAAATGTAAACAGCAATTGCACCATGCATGTGAGGTATCACTGCGAAAGTCAGATCGAGGGCAGTAATTTTAGCAGTAGACCTCCTCTGTAAATCTAAAGTGGTAACCTGTAAAGGCTTTTAAAGGCTTTTAAAAATGTATGTAGTTTGTCGCAACTGCACGTTTGTGCGCAATTTTAAAGTATGTCATGTTCGGTATCCATGTACTCGACCTAAGATCGTCTTTTTTATTACATTACATTTGGGCAATATAGTGTGTTTTAGTGCAATAAAATTAAAAAAAGTGTGTTTTTTCCCCAAAAAATGCGTTTGAAAAATCGCCATTTTAATCTGTAGGGCCTTTGCTTTAAAAAAATATATAATGTTTGGGGGGTTCAAAGTAATTTTCTTGCAAAAACAATTTTTTTTTTTCATGTAAACAAATAGTGTCAGAAAGGGCTTTGTCTTCAAGTGGTTAGAAGAGTGGGTGGTGTGACATAAGCTTGTAAATGTTGTGCATAAAATGCCAGGACAGTTCAAAACCTCCCCAAATGACGCCATTTTGGAAAGTAGACACCCCAAGCTATTTGCTGAGAGGCATGTCGGGTCCATGGAATATTTTATATTGTGACACAAGTTGCAGGAAAAAGACAAATTTTTTTTTTTTTGCACAAAGTTGTCACTAAATGATATATTGCTCAAACATGCCATGGACATATGTGAAATTACACCCCAAAATACATTCTGTTGCTTCTCCTGAGTACGGGGATACCACATGTGTGAGACTTTTTGGGAGCCTAGCCGCATACGGGACCCCAAAAACCAAGCACCGCCTTCAGGGTTTCTAAGGGTGTAAATTTTTGATCTCACTCCTCACTGCCTATCACAGTTTCGGAGGCCATGGAATGCCCAGATGGCACAACCCCCCCCCCCCCCCAAATGACCCCATTTTGGAAAGTAGACACCCCAAGCTATTTGCTGAGAGGTATAGTGAGTATTTTGCAGACCTCGCTTTTTGTCACAAAGTTTTGAAAATTGAAAAAAGAAAAAAAAAATTTTTTGTTCTTTTCTTTCTTCATTTTCAAAAACAAATGAGAGCTGCAAATCACTCACCATGCCTCTCAGCAAATAGCTTGGGGTGTCTACTTTTCAAAATGTGGTCATTTGGGGGGGGGGATTTGTGCCATCTTGGCATTTTATGGCCTTGGAAACTGTGATAGGTAGTGAGGAGTGAAATCAAAAATTTACGCCCTTAGAAATCCTGAAGGCGGTGATTGGTTTTCGGGGCCCCGTACGCGGCTAGGCTCCCAAAAAGTCCCACACATGTGGTATCCCCGTACTCAGGAGAAGCAGCAGAATGTATTTTGGGGTGTAATTCCACATATGCCCATGGCATGTTTGAGCACTATATCATTTAAGGACAACTTTGTGCAAAAAAAAAAAAAAAAAAAAGTTTGTCATTTTCCCGCAACTTGTGGCAAAATATAAAATATTCCATGGACTCGACATGCCTCTCAGCAAATAGCTTGGGGTGTCTACTTTCCAAAATGGGGTCATTTAGGGGGGGTTGAACTGTCCTGGCATTTTATGGCCTTCAAAACTGTGATAGGTAGTGAGGAGTGAAATCAAAAATTTACGCCCTTAGAAATCCTGAAGGCGGTGCTTAGTTTTCGGGGCCCCGTACGCGGCTAGGCTCCCAAAAAGTCCCACACATGTGGTATCCCCATACTCAGAAGAAGCAGCTAAATGTATTTTGGGGTGCAATACCACATATGCCCATGGCCTGTGTGAGCAATATATCATTTAGTGACAACTTTTTGTAATTTTTTTTGTCATTATTCAATCACTTGGGACAAAAAAAATTAATATTCAATGGGCTCAACATGCCTCTCAGCAATTTCCTTATTTCCTTGGGGTGTCTACTTTCCAAAATGGGGTCATTTGGGGGGGGTTTGTACTGCCCTGCCATTTTAGCACCTCAAGAAATGAGATAGGCAGTCATAAACTAAAAGCTGTGTAAATTCCAGAAAATGTACCCTAGTTTGTAGACGCTATAACTTTTGCGCAAACCAATAAATATACGCTTATTGACATTTTTTTTACCAAGGACATGTGGCTGAATACATTTTGGACTAAATGTATGACTAAAAATTGAGTTTATTGTACTTTTTTTATAACAAAAAGTAGAAAATATCGTTTTTTTTTTTTAATTTTCTGTCTTTTTCTGTTTATATCGCAAAAAATAAAAACTGCAGAGGTGATTAAATAGCATCAAAAGAAAGCTCTATTTGTGGGAAGAAAAGGACGCAAATTTCATTTAGGTACAGCATTGCATGACCGCGCAATTAGCAGTTAAAGCGACGCAGTGCCAAATTGTAAAAAGTGCTCTGGTCAGGAAGGGGGTAAATCCTTCCGGGGCTGAAGTGGTTAAAGATTGCAATCCACTAACTGTCATCAAATAAAAAAGAACTTGGGCAGTTCTGCACAGAAGAGTGGGTAAATACTGCAAAGTCTAGATGTGCAAAGTTAGTAGAGATATCCCAACAGACTAAATGCTGTATTTAAAGCAAAAGGTAGTTCAACAAAATACTGACACAAGGGATGATCATTTTTCCAACTCAATGATTCTGTTTTTTAATAAAAAAAAAAAAAATTCTGACACGTTTGTGTTATATCTTTCACTTGGATGTTATAAGTAAATACAGCTGGATAAAACAAAAACTGTGTCCGTCTTCATTTCAGGCTGCAAATCAACAAAATGTGATCATTTTAAAAAGGAGGGGTGATTTGTTTCTTTACCCTCTGCAGGTGCACTTTCCTGTGGGTTAGCTGCACTGAGACTTTTAATATATCCTGCGGGTTTGGCGCGCTTTCAGAAAGTGCACAACATCCATAATATGTAATAGAAATCTATGGCAAAGCGCAGCAAATCCACAGGAAAGCCACAGGTGTACCGCGCATCATTAACATTTGTGGCTTGGGTAGTGGTAAAACCCCATAGTTCATTGTGGCCCATGACGGGTTAACAAATCACTTAAAGTGGATGTAAACCCGATTCATGAAATTTGAGTTGGGCACATATACAGTGCCTTGCAAAAGTATTCACCCCCCCCCCCCCCCCCCTTGGCATTTTTCGTGTTTTGTTGCCTCACAACCTGGAATTAACATGGATTGTTTGAGGATTTGCATCATTTAATTTCACAGAACATGCCCACAACTTTGAAGATGTTTTTTCTTTTTTTTATTATTGTGAAGCAAACAACAAATAGGACAAATAACAGAAAAAGTCAATGTGCATTCACTATTCACCCCCCTAAAGTTAATACTTTGTAGAGCCACCTTTTGCGGCTATCACAGCTACAAGTCGCTTTGGATAAGTCTCTATGAGCTTGCCCCATCTTACCACTGGGATTTTTGCCCATTCCTCCTTGCAAAACTGCTCCAGCTCCTTCAAGTTGGATGGTTTGCGCTTGTGAACAGGAATCTGACCACAAATTTTCTATTGGATTGAGGTCTGGGCTTTGACTAGGCCATTCCAACACATTTACATGTTTCCCCTTAAACCATTTGTTGCTTTAGCATTGTGTTTGGGGTCACTGTCCTGCTGGAAAGTGAACCTCCATCCTAGCCTCAAATCACACACAGAGTGGTACAGGTTTTGCTCAAGAATATCCCTGTATTTAACACCATCCATCTTTCTCCCAACTCTGACCAGTTTCCCTGTCCCAACTGCTGAAATACATTCCCACAGCATGATGCTGCCACCACCATGTTTCACTGTGGGGATGGTGTTCTTTGGGTGATGTGATGTGTTGGGTTTGCGCCAGACATAGCGTTTTCTTTGATGGCCAAAAAGTTCAATTTTAGTCTCATCAGACCAGAGCACCTTCCTCTATACATTTTGGGAGTCTCCCGCATGCCTTTTCGCAAACTCAAAACGTGCCATTTTGTTTTTTGCAAAAAAAATCCCAAGAAATTCTTTAAGTATGTAAACAGTAAAAAAGGGAGGACAGACCATATTGGCCCCATAAAGAAGGAGGAAGGACATCTGGTTACAAAGGATGGGGAGATGGCAAAGGTATTGAATTTATTCTTCTCCTCAGTCTTCACAAGTGAATCAGGGGCTTCAGTAACCAAAACTGTAGTGTTTATCCTCATGACACAACACAGGAAGCACCTCCATGGTTAACAGAGGACGGAATTAAAATTAGACTTGAGAAACTTAACATTAATAAATCACCGGGACCAGATAGCTTGCATCCGAGGGTACTTAGGGAACTCAGTCAGGTGATTGCCAGACCGTTGTTCCTAATTTTTACAAAAAACAAGTAAAAAGGCGCAAAGCAGGTATACCTCACATAACAGATCCCAAATAGTCCAATGGCAGGGTAGGTGACTGTAGGTGTATATAGACATATACACAAGAGGAAGTCTATCAGGGCTGCCACCAATAAAAGACCAGAAGCAGGGTCCAATAGGCTGAGGAAGATAAAAACAAGGAAGAGGGGCGCCTCTGAGTATAAATCAATAATCATTTATTACAACAAACAATATCCACTCACATGGAAGACTGTAGTATTGCGTTCCGGTGCATCTCTGAGTAGAGGAGAGGTTGGAGGACCACAAGTCTCAGCGAGTCCGTGCAGTGCTGGTCACACATCAAGTCCTGGCAGGGATGGATGGTGATGGCAGAACACGGTGGAAGTTCCCTCGGGTCTCCAGATGGCACTTCAGAATGGGTAGTAAGTTAAATAACAAAGACCAACGGTCTGTGGGTTCCAGAGAGGGGGTGGGGGGACGTCAAGGCCGATCGCCGGGCGCGCTGCCGTCTGAGGCTCGTACGGCTCCGTGGAGAGAGATGGTGACGGCCGTACAGGGAGCCAGAACGAGGCCTGGAAAGCAAGCGCAGCGCGGCGCCGGGCCGTGACGTCACAGCTCTGCGACGCGTTTCCGAGTCTGCGCGCTATAGATGACAGGAATAGCTTGAAAGCTTGAAAAAGGAGTGCCGCTATTCCTGTCATCTATAGCGCGCAGACTCGGAAACGCGTCGCAGAGCTGTGACGTCACGGCCCGGCGCCGCGCTGCGCTTGCTTTCCAGGCCTCGTTCTGGCTCCCTGTACGGCCGTCACCATCTCTCTCCACGGAGCCGTACGAGCCTCAGACGGCAGCGCGCCCGGCGATCGGCCTTGACGTCCCCCCACCCCCTCTCTGGAACCCACAGACCGTTGGTCTTTGTTATTTAACTTACTACCCATTCTGAAGTGCCATCTGGAGACCCGAGGGAACTTCCACCGTGTTCTGCCATCACCATCCATCCCTGCCAGGACTTGATGTGTGACCAGCACTGCACGGACTCGCTGAGACTTGTGGTCCTCCAACCTCTCCTCTACTCAGAGATGCACCGGAACGCAATACTACAGTCTTCCATGTGAGTGGATATTGTTTGTTGTAATAAATGATTATTGATTTATACTCAGAGGCGCCCCTCTTCCTTGTTTTTATCTTCCTAATTTTTACAGACAGTCTATTGACTGGAATGGTACCAGCTGATTGGAGAAAAGCCAATGTAGCACCAATATTTAAAAAGGGCCCAAAAAACATCCCTGGGAATTACAAACAAGTTAGCCTAACATCAATAGTATGTAAGCTCTTGGAGGGGATGATAAGGGACTATATACAAGATTTTAGTAATAAGAACGATATCATTAGCAGTAATCAGCATGGATTCATGAAGAATCGTTCTTGCCAAACCAATCTATTAACCTTCTATGAGGAGGTGAGTTGCCATCTAGATAAAGGAAGGCCCGTAGACGTGGTGTATCTGGATTTTGAAAAAGCATTTGACACAGTTCCCCATAAATGTTTACTGTACAAAATAAGGTCCGTTGGCATGGACCATAGGGTGAGTACATGGATTGAAAACTGGCTACAAGGGCGTGTTCAGAGGGTGGTGATAAATGGGGAGTACTCAGAATGGTCAGGGGTGGGTAGTGGGGTTCCCCAGGGTTCTGTGCTGGGACCAATCCTATTTAATTTGTTTATAAACAACCTGGAGGATGGGATAAACAGTTCAATCTCTGTATTTGCAGACGATACTAAGCTAAGCAGGGCAATAACTTCTCCGCAGGATGTGGAAACCTTGCAAAAAGACCTGAACAAATGAATGGGGTGGGCGACTACATGACAAATGAGGTTCAATGTAGAAAAATGTAAAATAATGCGTTTGGGTGGCAAAAATATGAATGCAATCTATACACTGGGGGGAGAACCTCTGGGGGAATCTAGGATGGAAAAGGACCTGGGGGTCCTAGTAGATGATAGGCTCAGCAATGGCATGCAATGCCAAGCTGCTGCTAATAAAGCAAACTGAATATTGGCATGCATTAAAAGGGGGATCAACTCCAGAGATAAAACGATAATTCTCCCGCTCTACAAGACTCTGGTCCGGCCGCACCTGGAGTATGCTGTCCAGTTCTGGGCACCAGTCCTCAGGAGGGATGTACTGGAAATGGAGCGAGTACAAAGAAGGGCAACAAAGCTAATAAAGGGTCTGGAGGATCTTAGTTATGAGGAAAGGTTGCGAGCGCTGAACTTATTCTCTCTGGAGAAGAGACGCTTGAGAGGGGATATGATTTCAATTTACAAATACTGTACTGGTGACCCCACAATAGGGATAAAACTTTTTCGCAGAAGAGAGTTTAATAAGACTCGTGGCCACTCATTACAATTAGAAGAAAAGAGGTTTAACCTTAAACTACGTAGAGGGTTCTTTACTGTAAGAGCGGCAAGGATGTGGAATTCCCTTCCACAGGCGGTGGTCTCAGCGGGGAGCATTGATAGCTTCAAGAAACTATTAGATAATCACCTGAATGACCGCAACATACAGGGATATGTAATGTAATACTGACACATAATCACACACATAGGTTGGACTTGATGGACTTGTGTCTTTTTTCAACCTCACCTACTATGTAACTATGTAACTATATGAAAGTAATGGCTTTCTTCTGGCCACTCTGCCATAAAGCCAAACTCTATGGAGCGTACGACTTATTGTCATCCTATGTTCAGATACTCCAGTCTCTGCTGTGGAACTCTGCAGCTTCTCCAGGGTTACCTTAGGTCTCTGTGCTGCCTCTCTGATTAATGCCCTCCTTGCCCGGTCTGTGGGTTTTGGTGTGCGGCCGTCTCTTGGCAGGTTTGCTGTTGTGCCATGTTCTTTCTATTTGGTTATGATAGATTTGATGGTGCTCCTAGGGATCATCAAAGATTTGGATTTTTTTATAACCTAACCCTGACTTGTACTTCTCAACGACATTGTCCCTTACTTGTTTGGAGAGTTCCTTGGTCTTCATGGCAGTGTTTGGTTAGTGGTGCCTCTTGCTTAGGTGTTGCAGCCTCTGGGTCCTTTCAAAAAGGTGTGTATATGTAATGACAGATCATGTGACACTTAGATTGCACACAGGTGGACATCATTTCACTAATTATGTGACTTCTGAAGGTAATTGGTTGCACCAGAGCTTTTTATGGGCTTCATAACTGTCAGGGCTGGGCTCAGCCTTTCCTTCTCTGAGCTGGCCGCTCAGCTGTCGGCTAATTGCCAGCTCCAATCTCTTTCCACAGTCACTCAGCTGTTGATGATCCTGCTCGTCAGTCCTGCCTACTTAAGCCGTCCAGTCCAGAGGAGCTCTGCCTTCACCTTGGTCACATCACAAGAAACTATCTCCTGCTTTGCTGTTTAAAGACTGGCTTTGCTGACATCCCTTCTGGCTCCAGATCCTGCTTGCTGTTCCACTACTTGGATCCTATACTTCTGGCTTGGCTGACTATCCATTCAGTTACTGAACTTTGACTTGTTTTGACTAAGTTTGTTCTTTTTTACTTTTATTATTAAACAAGTGTTATTTAACTGTACTTCTGTCTCAGTCTGATTTCATGGTTTCTGACAATAACAAAGGAGATGAATACATACCCACATCCCAATTACCATTTTTTTTTTCTGAGAAATTGTTTTATGTATATATTTTTCTAATTTTACTTCACCAACTTAGACTATTGTGTACTGATCCATCACATATAATTCAGATTAAAAAAACATTGAATTAAAGGCTGTAATGTAACAAAATAGATAAAAAGCCAAGGGGGGTGAATACTTTTGCAAGGCACTGTATCTGCAGTGTTTTGTTACCTCTCTCCAAAGCACTGTGTCCCGTAGTGGTCTCCTGCCCTGTTCTTCTGTTATCAGCCTGATAACACCTGACAAGTTTGCCGTCACATATGATAAAAGCAGCCAGAGTTTTGTGTTGGGGAGAATGCTATAAACAGATTAGCAGAGCCCTGAACGATTCAACAAACAGAGCTGAAAGTCTCTACCTATGAGGAGAGGTGGTGTGTGCCTTTCCTCCAATTAGCTGTCTTGGCTGTATGCCCAGGCTTCACTGCAGTGCTGAACAGGAGGAGAAAATCTCCTAACATGCTGTGCACTTCCTAAACAGTATATAAAGCCGAAGACAGCAGATATACATGTAAAACTTGTGTAGGGAGATGTGTTTCATCCCTGTGTATCATCTGAGGCTATTCACTTCACCGGGTATATGTGAGGGTTTACACAAGCTTTAAGTGCCCTCGCTCTTCATAACCTTGAGCACCCCTGCCCTAAATGAGCCCAACTCTTGTACTGTTGGTATCATGTCTAGCAAGAGTGATATAAACTTGGCTCCCCCTCTTCCCTAAGACCACACCATGACAATTCAAGGTGCTGAATTATGAATCCACCGGGCCTTTTTAAACATGGAGACATCTCATCTCGCCAGGTGGGAGGAACAACAGCTTAGAGAAATGAAGATGGTAGCAACCATGGACAAATCAAAGGCTGCAGCTGAAAGACATAGAATTGTAATGAAGGTGCAATGAAAGGATCAGTCTGCACAGAACTGATTACTTGTTTTTGGTGGATACTAAGAATTGAACCCACTTCCATATCGCTTCTCGGCCTTTTGGCTAAGATCAAGTGTAGTATCTGTTCTTATCAGTTTCCAGAGGAGGCGCTGTGCAACTTCCGAGTGTAGGGAGGGCACATGCAAATCCAATGGTGTAATTGGACCTGGAAAGACGGTTCGGCAGGGCCGGTGTCTGGACGCCCACCGAGACGTCAGCGGGGCCGAGTCCAAGCCATCCGGAAGGGCTCTCCTGGTGAGGATGGGTGCTGCATCTGGGTCTGATCCAGAGTGTTGGGTCTCTGGCCTTCTGGCCTAGATAGGGGTGGTTCTAGCTCCGGACAGTTGTTCGGGAGGGAAAGCTTGCTCGCCTATAGCACTGGGGTGGAGCAGTTAGTACTTCCTGAATGTAATTAGGTAGGAGTGATGGGAGTGAGGGTTGAGCTTGTTGAGGTCCGGGCTCTCCTCAAGCTTCCAGAACTTCAGGTCACCAACCCTGGTCATTGGCCAGGGTTGGTCATGAAAGCCTATGGTGTATGTGCCCCTGGAGTGGCAGCCCAGGGGTGCTTGAAGATCACTGTGAGTGAGGGTCACTTTGATTTAAGGCACCATGGTCACTGCACCATTACATGCTTTTTTTGCACCTGCCTCCTGGGACGGGCCTTTTGGCTAGGACCGGAGGAAATTTTTAATTCCTGGCCGGAGGGGCTGGCCATTATATTGTACAATGGCCACCTTTTCACTCTTCCCTACTTCCTTCTCCCCCACTTTCTTTTACTTTATTCCCTTTGTGTGTCACTTTTTGTATGTTGTACACGTTTTGCACTGTGTGATGAGTAGGGTTGCAGGTCCTTGGGCCTGCCCTGAAAGTCTTGGGAGGGGGCGGACATGGCCTTTTGGCTTGGTTCACCCTCTCTCATGGGGTCTCCCTTTGGTACTTGGGGGGGGGGGGGTCTGTTTCGGCAGTCCCTCCAGAGAAAGGGGTCCGTCTGGTTTCGGCCAGATGGACCAAGTGTAAGCACCCTTGTCCCCGTCAGGAGCCTAACGCCCCGGGGGATTCAGGGCAAGGTCCTCTGATTTTAGAGGGCTTGTGTACCTGTTGCACTTTTTTGTGTTTCACTCTTTATGTGTGTGCACATTTTTTTTTTGGCACCGGTTTTTGAGTTTCACGCACCATGGGCTTTCAAAAAAAAAAAAAAAAATTGGCAGCGCAAACTTGAACAGATTTGTACTAGATCTCTCTCATGTCTGAAAGAATTATGGCCTGTGTACCTTTTGTTGTGCTGAACAAAGAGTGTGTTTTACTATGCCCTGTGCACACTGATTCTGAATGGGAGGATTTGCTTCATTATAATCACCTGGTGCACTTTCAGTGTTCTCATAACAAAAGCTGCAGTGTGAGGATCCCTTTAGAAGTTTACACTTAAATATTTCACAAAAGCAAACATTTCTATTGCAGGGGATGCCTAAAATGTAACTAATGTAAATGTATCTTAGTGCCGTGTTCTGGGAAAATCAGTGAGCCAATGACAAAAACAGGAAATCAAAAAGTTGCCACATTACATTAAACGTTACAGAAAATTACAGCAGCTGCCAACTGAAAAGCAAAGTTAATTTGCAATAACATTAAATTACAACATGGCTTGTGCAGAAATTGTATATGCTCAAGATATAGAATTAAAATTCACAGGAGGTCCGTTCAGTTAAATTTTCTTCCAGCAGAATCGAATCTTTGTGTGATCACTCAGATCCTTCACATCACAGCTCCTCTCCTCTTATATCACTGTCCCGTTCTTACGTTACGAGTTCTCAGTTCTCCCTGCATATCACAATCCCCCCGTTTACATCATAGTTTCCCCTTCACAGTAGTGTTCTCAGACCACCCTCATATCACTCCTCCCTCCACAGTAGTTTGTCCAAACCCCCATTACATCACAGCCCTCCCCTTCATTCAGAACAGTGTTACCACCCCCAACCCCACCCCCCAATAGTGTCCTCTGCCCTCCTTCACATCACAACCCCCTTCATTCAGGGCAGAGTCCTCTGCCTCTTCACATCATCTGCATAGTGGTGTCCTCCTCTGCCACCTTCACACCACCCTTCCACAGTAGCGTTTTCGGCGCTTCACATCATCTCCCCCCGTAGTGTTCTCTGCCCCTGTCAGATGGATAATTGATAAGTATCTGCCTATATTTCCCAGCATTGAGGACACCATTGATCCTGACCAAATCTCTAACTTAATTTGCAGAAATGCAGCCCCAAACTTGCAAGGAACCTCTACCATGCTTCACTGTTGCCTGCAGACACCCATTGTCCTGCTCTTCAGCCCTTCGGCAAACAAACTGCTTCCTGCTACAGCAAAAAGTTTCAAATTTTAGTCAGTCCAGAGCACCTGCTGCCATTTTTCTGCACCCCAGTTCTTATGTTTTCGTGCATAGTTGAGTCACTTAGTCTAATTTCCACGTCAGAGATAAGGCTTTTTGCCTGCAATTCTTCCATGAAGACCACTTCTGGCCAGACTTCTCTGGACAGTAGCTAGGTTTACCTGGGTCCCACTGGTTTTTGCCAGTTCTGTGCCGATGGCACTGCTGGACATCTTCCGATGTTGAATGGAAGTAAGCATGATGTGTCATCTGTTACATTAAAACTTCCTTGGCGATCACTGCAGCTAGTCCTCAACGTTGCCCATTTATTTCTGCTTATTCTGAACAGCACATCTTCAAACCCCAGTCTGTTTTGAAATCTTTGCCTGGGAGAGACCTTGCCGATATCTTTTTGCTGTGCTCAGTCTTGCCATGGTGTATGACCTGTGACATGAAACGGTCTTTCACAACCTTACCATACATAGTGACAGAGGTTGTCTCTTTCCCACCCAGTTTTAATCCTCCTACACAGCTGTTTGTTTTAGTTAATGACTGTTTCCAGCTACATATTGAAATGGATGATCATTAGCACCCGCTTAGTATAACTGGTTACTCATACACCTCATTTCTAATCCTAAAAAAAAAATCCCTATCTTTGTGCAAGTGTAAGAATTGATGTTGATCTGAAGCCAAAAGGGTAGTCACACCAAATATTGATTTGATTTAGATTATTCCCCGGATCACTCCATTTGCGTTTTGTAAATTAATAAAAAAAAAAGGTATAAAATGTTTTTATTTTTAAAGCAGTCTTACTTTACCGCATTTATTCACACCTGCCTAAAACATTTACACGGTACTCTACGTATACATTTTTTTGACCTTTTTGTATCCTCTAGGTTTGTCACAAGCATGTTTGGATCCACTATTGACAAACTCATCTCTGCTGGAGGTCTCTTCCAAGCATCAGCTACTCTTTTCGTAAAACAATACTAAGATTTAGAACTTTCATCCTGCTGGTTTGAGGTAATGTCCATTTGTTCTTGGCTTCATATTGAAAATACTGCCTCCTGAACCTTATTCATCCTCTTGCTGTATTTTGTCTCCCCATTTTATTTTATTTCCTCCAGACTGTACATACAAGTATGTGGAATCTCTCCTATGTATTACCCCTCAGACCTTTCACCACTTTTGCTGACTCTCTGTACTCGCTATATCTTATTAATATTATTTTGTAGGTGAGATCTCTAGAACTGGACATAGTATTCTAAATTAGGTCAAACTAAAGACTTACTGTACATAAAGGAATCAGAACCACCTGTTGGTGATCCCTCTAGTGATGCATCCTAGAACTTCTATTCACGCATTTTGCAACCATCTGAAATAAGAACCCCCCCAACCTTTTTTTCTGCAGTGCTGGCTAATAATGTACCCCCAATGTTGTACTCTTATCAAGGGATTATTTCTCCCTAGGTGCATTATTTTACATTTGGAAACAATGAACTGCAGTTTCCACTACTTTAACCAATCTTCCACCAATGCCAAGTCCCATGTTACTGACACCTCCAGGTATATTAACCCTATTGCAAACCTTTGTTTCATCAGGAAAAAGATATACTACACCTTTTTTTCCCCCCAGGAATTACCCCAAGTAGATCAGGTGGGTGCCAGCTTTAAAGTTGAAAGAACCTGTCAACCAATACTGAATGATCTTCAGCATTCTCAAAACGATATCAGAAGCAAGCCCAGCACCACCCAAAGCCTGATGACACTGATCCTTATTCTTGCTACATAAAGTAACTGATTATATTCTCCTGTTCATGTATCTATAATAGAAATACAGAAAAGAATCTTGTTGCTACAAGATTAGAAAAAAGTTCAAGACAATTTCAGGTTTCGTGTTAAGCTTTATTTGCCAAAATGTTTGAGGGAAGACAATTTTCAGGCAGCTTGCATACTGGAAAAGGTCAGCTGGAGAAAGGTGTTAATCTGCTTGCTATAAAACAACACCAAAATTAGGATCTGATAAATGTTAAAACATTTTTTTTTTTTCAGATTCAAACTTACCTAGGTGGATGCTGCATCTGTCCCCTGGTGCCTCTAACACTGAGAACCAAGCAATCCAAGACTGCTGATCGCTTGGTTCTCACAGCTCCCCGAGCAGAGAGGTGCTGACTGTCAGTCACCGCTGTCTGCTCTGCCCCTCCTTGCTCACTGGAGCGCTGAGCTGTGAAGGGGCAGGAGCGGCCAACTCAGGCTCACTGAGAGGCAGAGACGGGTGTCAGCCCAGGGATCTGGGTGGATCCCAGCTCCATGGTCGTGATGACACCAAGCCTGGACCAATTCTGTGACGTCAGCAGAGAGAGGACTTCAGCAAGCTCGCTGCTGAAAACAGGTCACAGGAGTGCAGAACGAACTGCAGTCCTGTGATCCATAGAAGTACAGCCAAACAAGCTTTGGCTGTACTTCTCCTTTAAATTCGACAAAATTAGAGCTACTTCGTTAAACTTAATTCATAGTATGCCTGCAGTTTTTACAAAGTAGCTGCCGCCTTGTAAACTTATCTCTGTTATTCACATCTGAGTTTATTTTGTGCTCCAGGTAGATAACTCACAGTGGTCTTAGTTCCTTCTAGAGCAGAATTACTGGAACTGCTATGCCCATCCCTCCCTTCATTTCACCCATCCACAGAAGTCTTTGTATTATGTGAATTAATTCACAAAATACAAAGGCTTCTGTCAATGGGTGTGGCGGGGGGGGGGGGGGTAGTTTAGCATAGCTACTCTGTGTGCTCCACTCCTCTCCCAGTCAGTGTGTGTCCTCCTGGAGTGCAGTAAACTTGTCACATATAAGTAATAGGGATAAATCCCAAAAGGTGACATGCAGCTAATTGGACTTAACTTATAGTGTGCCTGCACTTTTTGCAAAGCTGCTGAATTCCTGGAAGCCATCTTTAAATACTATTTAATTCCTGCAGAATGAGCTATTGTTTGCCTACCCACAGATCACACAATCCTGCCTCAAGATTAGGAATTGGATGTTCAGTCAAAGATTGCAAATTAGTGGTTCAATTATGTGAGGACTCTCCCCTTCAGCAAGGATCACTTGACTGGCTGTCTACTTTGGCCATGTGGTCAGATAATGTGGTAACATACATGTGCTATTTCAATAAAACAAGTATTTTCTGCTTATTACTGTATGGGATGCAAGATTAATTTAAGATCAGTCAAACCTAGCATACACTTGTTAACAGCATGAAGAATATTCTCAAATTGCTACCACGGGATGCCAATAATTTAGGAACTCGATTTCTTTTTTTTAAGCCTGAAGGTTTACTAAAAAGTTCTTTACAGAGCCTTTTGAGAGACGTGAATCATATATATAATTTTATTTTAATACTTATAACTTTTACAGTTTTTAAAAACATACCTAAGCACTAGCAATGGATGTTACAAAAGAAATAGAATCCCTTTGACTAAGACAGCTATGATCTGTGGGGATCCCGAGTTATAGTTCCTGCTCATGACGATACAGCAAGAGTGTTCCGCCTTGGACTCCAGGCCCCACCCCTCTGCCAAGACTGGAGTCCAAGGTGGAACACTCCTGCAGTAAGGTCGGTTGGACTAAATCCAGTTTATTCCTGTCACTTTGGATGCTGGAACAAGAGTACAGAGCATCTCTGTTAGTTATTTAAAGTCAGCCTGGCAGACCTTTTAAAAGGTTTAGAAGTGATCATTCTGCCTTAGGAAAGACACCACAGGCTACCTGCTATTAAATATACCTTAGAAAACCTTCACGTTTTTCTTTTTGAAACTAGTTTCCCTTTGTTAAAAGAGCCTTAACTTCATGATTTAAACCCCATCAAAAGTTATTTACATGTCCAAAGAGTTCTTCTATTACCCAATGTGGCACTTATTGGACAAAGGCAGTTGAGAGAAGCATGGTACTGAGGTCTGGACCATACCAAGTAAAACTAGTTTCAGAAAAGCACCCAGATAAAAGCATTTTTGTAGTCCATGTAAAATTATTTTCTTGGGAGTACATTGAAGGACACGGGAAATCTAACCTTTGCGTTATAGTGTCACCTAAAGGAGGATTGGACAGTGGTTAAAAAAAAAAACCAAAACACAACTTTAGGCAAGCCCAGAATTACCCCTGATATTACAAGCATGCCTGCAGTTCTGCAGCAAAGCAGTAGCAAGAACCACTGGAGCCATTCTACCACAGGAACTTGGACATATCACCTTGTGGGGGGGGGGGGGTCACAGGAAGGTTGAGGGGAGAAAACTAAGGGCAGGGAGCAAAACTCCAGTTCATAGCACCGGGATACCACTTCCTGTACTCAAGCATCTGTGATGGAAGCTGCCCAAGCACCCACAAAGGGCAACAAACATCCCCCACTCTGGAAAGTGGAGGGAACACCATTATGCTGAAGAAGGCTTTTCTGAGGCTTTGACAGACATTGCGGGTGAATGTGAATCCATGCTTGGGGGGGTCTCGACATGAGGTTGAAGGAGTGGAGAAACATAAGGAACCTTTAAAGGTTTAAAGAAAGAGAAGACTTTGCAGTCTGTTTCCTAGGTATCTTCCATCAAGGAAGATGGGTGCTCATGCTACCAGTAACATCCTTGATGATGTTGCCAAGAGATGGTCTGAAGAGAGACGCCATCTCTCAAAAGCCCTGCGGATCAAAAGCTTTTTACACAAGGCTTTTGCAGTCCAGCACTTTAGCCAAAGTGCCTTCTCCATATGCATATTCCTCTAGAGGAACAACAAACTCCTTGTTAGGCAGGGCACTGCCAAAACCACAATGGGAATAGAGCACTACTGCACAGAACCCTTACCAAACAGGTACATGGTCAGTATGCATTTTCAAAACATCCTGATAAGCCGTTTGCTCCATCAACATCCAGAGGGAAATTGTTGGAAAGGTCTTTGCGGTTTTAGAAGTTTAAGTGACCTGTAGGACTGGAGTGATGTGGCCAATGGCTGCAGAGCCTGATATTGAATCTAAAGAAGAGGGTGCACTTTTGGCCTCTGCGAACAGAGCCAGCAAATAACTGGGTGATTTTGACCATAAAGTCTTCCATGATTGTGGTGAAAACCTGTGGAAAGGGTGGAGGGTGAAGCAACACCCAACAGAACCAAAAATAATAGTATGATTCCAGGGTGCAGATGCTGGCACCAGCAGTAGCAACCCAAGATCCGTTAGTTAAATGTAAGCTTGGGCCACCTGATACAACAGATTGCTTCAGCAGCAACAAAAAGAGAAGTCCTGTTTAAAGAAAAAAAAAAAAAACACGAGGGCAGCTAAAAGGTGCTAAGCAGAATAGATGTCCATCCTCCTTGGACACTAACATATAACTAAAGCATGCTGATAGGAGGGACAGGCTATCTTGACCTGGCCTATTGCAGTATAAGGTTAAAGATTTCCAGAGTCCCTCAGGAAACGAGAAAGAAAAGGGTTTTTCTGGCTATAAGGAGGCACATTGGTTTGCTTCAAATGAACTTATATGCAGCAAAAAGCTAGCAGCATATGTTGTAAACATATACATTTTTACTTATTACCATATTACAATTTCCAGAAATAAGTGCTGGATGTGCTGGGAGCTGTAGTGTGGGATGTAAACAGGCAGGCTTTCTAATCTCCATGAAGCTCTATCAAAGACACAAATAAGGGCTGAAAGCTTAAAGCGACCCTGAAGTCATATAAAAAAAAAAAATCAAATGTCCTACCACCATCCCATCCTGGGATCTTTATGCCGTTCAAGAACTCAACCAGTGTCAGAATCTCCAAGAAGTGCAAGATATCTCCATTGTGTGCTGTGGTTTTCATCCACTAGCAGCTTCATCACAGCTATGTTCTGGCAGAGGGGCTAGCAGTCACCCATAAGTGTGTTGCATATGAAATTTGTACTGGAAAATGTAGCTCAAGTGAAGAACCGACAAACAGACGGTAGGACAGATGAGTACACAAAAGGTCTCATTTGTAGCTTTTTTTCTTTTCTAAATTTTATTAAGGCGTCAGGGTCACTTTGGGCTCTCAGATTTCTGCTGCATATGTTAACATGCTACAGATCTGCATTAAAAACCATAGCAGCTGCTGCCCACTGTGGGAACACAAAAGACGCCACAAAACACTCACTCAGACGTCTCAAACTGGCCTCTGATAACCAAGACTTGGCAGTTTTAACACCAGGCCCATGCTTAATCTGCTGACATCATTCCAGAAGAAAATAAAAATAAAGTGTTTTATTTGAGGTCGAAGAGGTGTCTACTTCCAAAGTGGATTTAAGTAAAACAGTGTACAACGTCTGTAATAAAAGGATATATATATATATATATTTGTTACATCATCTTTGCCATAGTTGATTCTTCTGCATAAATCTGTATTGAACAAAATAAGAAAAAAAAAAAAAAAAAAAAAAAAGGTAGATGTCTTTACTGCAGCTTCAGGAATGTAAAGATCTATATATCCAAAAAGAATTTATTTTTTATTCTTTTTTTTACTATAAAACTAAACTGTCTGCAGAGTGTTTTCTTTTATATTTATTATCGTCCGGTTTTAATCAGTAGTTTAATAAGAATTAGAAAAGACGTAGCACTGTTCAGTGTTTCTGACAAAGTAGAAAGGGTGAAGACATAAATAAGGCTTTAATTTTGGCAAAACATGATTACAATGTCTTCCATTTTATCCTCAGTGGTACATTCCCTCGGGTAATTCAACCTGCGGAGAGAGGCATGACACACAATTAGTATGTTAGTTTATTAACGAGATTCTATGAACATCAAATGGAGGACTATTAAAAGATGTACTCCATGCAAACAGATAATATGTAGGTCAAATTAATATATAGTGGGTTGCTTTTACATGTATTCCTTTGTAATGTCACCCAGTTCTGAGATTATAGGGAACACAGGCAGCTTGAGTTTTGAAATTTAGGTTGTTCGTGGCTTACAAACACCACCAAGCTCAACATACGGTAAGTTGATTTTAAAAAAAATCGACTGATCCAGGAAAAAAAAAAAAAAGGCTAAATAGTGACTTGATCAAATGCAGTCACTGTTAAGCTGGCCATAAATGAATCAAATCTTGACCTGTTCAGCATGGACTGGCCGAGATTCAAACAATGTATGGGCAGCCTGAATGTACCAAATCGATAGATTGATCAAACTTGATAGATTGTTCTCCCGGTGGGGATGGCTTCTCCCGCATCCCTTCACCCAGGGAAATTGGTGGTTGCAGGAAAGAAAATCGCTGACTATGGTTGGCTTTAGGCAGCACGGGGTGCCAAAATACAGTGGCGATGCCTCCACCCATGGTGATGTTCTTGTTCTCTCAAGGCTGAATGGCAGAAATTTGAGCCATTATGGTGAAATGTCACATCCCTGCCTAGCAGGGCCAAAGATCAGGTTTTGTTCCTGCGGCAGTTTAATACTTCCTACAGTTTTTTTTTCTCTCCACCAACTGGTGACTTAACTATTACTTAAATACATTAGAGAAAAAAAGCCAATAAGCTGTCTATGCTGTCTGGTAGCGGGGCTTAAAGCACAAGAATGGATCAGCAGAATTACTAGAGGAGTCGATTTTATTTACTTCCACCACGGGTGGAAGCCTTCCCGGCCCCGGAGAATACAATGATTACTGCTAGCGGTTGTGGAAAATCCAACAGACTGGTAGTACCCGATGGGATTGACCTGGGTACAATCAGCCTACCCATACATGGATCGAAATTTCAATCCATGTTCGGCCAGGCTTAAGTGATCCATCAGGTCTGTCTTTTGTAAATACATTTGGGGAGTATTTTTGTATAGCATGTTTAAATTCAATTACTGTTGATTAACTTACTACCTCCTGCTGAAATTCTGCTTCTGTTCCAAGAACCAACTATTCTTTCATTAAAGCCTCATTCACACCTGTGTTTGGGACCAACTACGATTTCCTGTGGAGAAACTTTTCACTATTCTGTGAACAGCTGCAGTCAGGAAGCCTCATTCAAAGCAATAAGAGGCTGACAGCACCCGCAGCCATTTGCATGTAATCGGACATGCAGTGATCACCTGTGGATGATTGGCCCTGGGTGCAGAGTCTTCACGTCCAGGACCGATTATCCACAGGTCATCACTGCATGTTCAACTACATGCAAACAGCTGCAAATAGCTGCAGTCATGATCTGCCTCATATTTCTTTGAATGGGGCTTCCTGCTAGTTCGAGGTCATGCTCCAATGTTTTTGATCCCAGCTTCATATTGAAAGTACTGCCCTCCTGTTATATTCCTCATACCTTTTTTCTTGCTCGCAGATTTTGTCATTGCTTCCCTCCCGCCGTATAGTGAAATGATGGACAGGCAGGAGCACTCCCATTCTGGGAGGCAGACAGTGTATCACCGATCACGGTAAAGAGCCTATGACATAGGCTCTTTATCACGCAATCAGCTGTGTCCAATCACAGCTGATCACAGTGTAAACGGGAATTGCCAGTCATCGGCATTCCTCTCCTCACATTGACAGCACATGAGGACAGGAGAGCCGTAAGCGGCATTCCTCAGCGGGGATGTCTGGACTGGCAATCAGGGCACTGATCATCAGTGCCCTAATGATCAGTACAGCCCCAAGAGTGCCGCAAATCTGGGCAGATCAGTCATATCAGTCAGCGCTCATCGGTGAAGGAGAAAAATAACTTATTTACAAAAAATTTTAACAAACTAAAAAAAACTTATTTTGCTCCCAGATTTTCGGTCTGTCTTTTTCAGTTTGTTTAGCAAAAAATAAAATTATTAGATTAAATACCACCAAGAGAAAGATCTATCTGCCTAAAAAAACCCCAAAAATGATAAAAACTTTGTTTGGGAACAGCGTTGCATGACCGCGCAATTGTCAAAGTGCGACAGCACTGAAATCTTAAAATTGGCCTGGGCAGGAAGGGGGTGAAAGTGCCCTGTAGTTAAGTGGTTAAATATATGTGAGTGTGTGTAAATATATCCACACACATATATACATACACAGCTGTTTGCCTGGAGTTGAGTTTCAGCAAGACGACTGCTCTTTTTGTACATAAGGCCCCAAGTGCTGATGCCTGCGGAAACCAGATAACTAGTTGTCTTCAAACCTGCCCTGAAAAATCGACAGCTGGATGCTGACTGCTCCGCTCTGGGCAAGAAGAGCACCTGTCAGCGACCCTAACTCACTGGAGTGAGAGCGAGGCATTCATACAGAGACTGCATTTGCAGCAGCCATGCAACAAAGTTCATAATTAAAGCTTTTTGTTAACACCAATTACCAAACAGATGGGGGGAATGCATACATTAGCGGCCACTTATCGTTGGGCGACGGGACTCAGAGGCAAGACTTGAATGATAACACTTTGATATAATACAGAGCATTTGGAGATTAAAGCACTTCCTAAAAGCACCTTATTATCTGCCGCATTATTTACAAGAAGATTACACGTTCATTTGCAATTTCTTTAAATGATGACTTGCGCTGCTGTAATGTATTTCTGTTAAATCGCCCTACAGGGAATTTGATTTAAAGAGCAGCACATCTGCTAGGAAAATCTGCTGGCAGGAACTACAAGACCTGCTAGTGATAGCGAGGCTTTTGTTCTTTCACTGCCAAGTCATCCCAATCAGACCTTTCAAAATCTCACTGCCTTCTTCTCCCTTAGATAAGGGTACATGGTGAAATTACTACCACTGGAAAGCACCGTTATTTACTGTCAATGATAAGAAAAAAAAATCTGCATGGTTGACCCCCATACAGGAAAAGCCCTTAGTTATGGACATAAAAAAATGTTAGCAAAAATTAAAAGACCTATAAACCCTAGAGTTAGATGATAAAAATGTCTACCTCTTTATGAGGCGCATGAGGGCACATTGATGGAGCCTCCCCCCACCAGCCCAGTAATTTAGGGGTTGGGGAGTGTGTGATCTCCTTATCTTCCACTCAGGATGAAGAGCTTGGGCCTAACTGGCCAATCGCCAGGCTCAAACATTGTCATGTGAAGGAAGGGAGGAAGTCATTAACCTTGTATAGACCCCAACACAGAGCTTACATTCCTGCCTCTAACAGAGCCTGGATAAGCATGTATAGAAACAGACACGCAAAAAATTTTTTAAAAATAAAGCGCTCCATCGAGTCTGCACCACATTTTATTTTTCAACCTTCTTAACATAGATCTTTTTGTCCGAAGCATGCTTAAAGCAATATAAATATATAATATCAATATCAAACACGAAAAAAGTCTAAAGTGTAGTGGCTGCATTCGTTTTCTTTCCATGCCTTTCTATATTTTTACCTTGTGATCCAGGTGGTAAGTCTGTTAATTTTCAACTTTTAACAAACCAAGCTATCCAGCAAAAAGGCAGTTCAAGGGTTGAGACAAACCATTTAAAATGGAGCTAAACCTTTTAATAATAACAAAAATTGCAAACAGGCAGTTTTTTTTTTAATACATACAAGATATGCTATGTCTTTTCTGCAATTAAACAAGCTTTACCTGCCTGCGATTTTGAACTGTCAAATCACATGACAAATCGCATTGGTGTGAACCAGGGCTTAAGGTGGAGCTCCATCCTCCTTCAGAAAAAAATAAAAGTCAGCAGCTACAAATACTGTAGCTGCTGACTTTTAATATTGGGACACTTACCTGTTCATGAATCCAGCGGTGTCTTCACCTGAGCCGATTTTTCAATCTGCTCTCGGGTGTTGCGGCCGCCATCTTGAGTAAGGGAAAAGGGCAGCGAAGCACGCTGCGATTTGTAAATGGCCCAGCGGCGGGGGAAGGAGAAGGGGAGGGCCAAACTTCCAGATAAGTTTTCCATGGCAAAATCAGCCGGAAGTGGGAGATGGTACCTGTCAAAACCCCTGAAAGGAGCCAAATGTGGTGGGGAGGAGGCAAATAAGCGGAGCTTCCCCTTTTAAGCGGTGCTCCGCTTTATGTCTGTAGATTTTTGGAAGGATACACTCACCTCTGATCACTCCACTGATTTGCACCTTAGTGGAATAACCTTTTAGAATAGGTGAGGTATATCAGGCAAGTGGATTTTACAGCTATGCTTGCAATGAATATCCTCATAATACGTTTACCATGATCAGAGTCTATTCCATACACACAATATAAATTATTGCGTTTCTCTGAGTTAATATTGCCATCGTATTACCCAGAAAGCCACCCAAGGCCTTGAAACAAGGTAACATACAATGAGTCAAAGAAACAAAGTGATTCACCCTTCAGCTTATACCTATAATCTGAAAGTTCTCTCTTCTCTTTGTGAGTTGCTGGTTCACTGCCTGAAGACACTGCTGTAGTTGTGTGACAGTCTGGCTTAAACTTTGTGGCATCTTCTCTATTCTTTCCTGCTCCTCCTGGGGTGAAGAAATATGTGTAACATGTTACAATCTTGTAGACAACAGTTCTCTAGTCTACAAAAAATATGTTTGGAAAATGCCTACTTGGTGAATATACACTATATTGTCAAAAGTACGCCTGCCTTTACACACACATGAACTTTAATGGCATCCCAGTCTTAGCCCGTAGGGTTCAATATTGAGTTGGCCCACCCTTTGCAGCTATAACAGCTTCAACTCTTCTGAGAAGGCTGTCTACAAGGTTTAGGAGTGTGTCTGTGGGAATGTTTGAACATTCTTCCAGAAGTGCATTTGTGATGTCAGGCACTGATGTTGAACGAGAAGGCCTGGCTCGCAGTCTCCGCTCTAATTCATCCCAAAGGTGTTCTGTTGGGTTTGAGGTGCAGGCCAGTCAAGTTCCTCCACCCCAAACTCGCTCATCCATGTCTTTATGGACCTTGCTTTGTGCGCAGTCATGTTTAGGGCTGAAGCAATTAATTGATAATGAAAATCGCTGTTGACGATTTTCATTATCAATTCGCTGGTCTGCATTCACCTTCCTCCCTGCCTGTCAGTCCTGCCAAGAGTTGAAGCTGTTCTAACTGAAAAGGGTGGGCCAACTCATTATTGAACCCTACGGACTAAGTCTGGCATGCCATTAAAGTTCGTGTAAAAGCAGGCGTCCCAATACTTTTGATAATATGGTGTATAAGGCCCATACACGTCTGGCGTTTTGGGATCGTGCTATTCATTTTTAAGAAGGAGCTTCTTTTGGGCAAAAAGTTCCCAAATCCCCAGGTGTGAATGGGGCCTCAAGTGTCTTATCTTGATAAACACAACTGATTATGTGAGGAAAGGAGGAGGAAGAGAAAATATAAACTGCTATCCTGCATTCAACCACTTAAAAGCGGTATTAAAACCAAAAATGTAACATGTTGCAGCTTACCAATCCTTAGAAGTGGTGGCTGCATCAGTTTTCCTTACCTAGGGCTTGTTCCCCTCGGTTTTCACCTGGTGATCGGGCCTGTATCACACCTCCTGTATTAGAGTACCCCCACCCCGCATTATCAGTCTGCAGGCCGGGGAGTGTTAAAAGTTAGATTTAAGGAACAAGGAGGAAAAAAGTTTCCAATAAAAAGAGACTTGAGGCTTCGTACTAAAAATAGGACAAAACAATTAAAAAAAAAAAAAAAAGAAAAAAGAAAAAAAAAAAAAAAAAAGATATAACCGCTTTCTTTTTTTTTTTATAAACCCATTAAAAGATAGATAGTGGGGTATTACACAACCACCATACAGTACTAAGGTAACAGTCAGTATAATACACAACATTATAAAAATATCTTAAATATTTGCTGGTACAACTCGCTGGTCTGTTCTAACGTGTTTTGCAGTCAACAGCTGCTTCTTTAGGGAAAATCGCGAAACACCTAGAAAGTTGGAAAACATTTTATAGTACAAATATCACTGCATATGAGATATAAAAATGATGTTTGTACTGTAAAATGTTTTCTATCCTCCCAGACTCTTCTACGGTTTCCCTGATAAAGCAGCTGCTGACTACGAAACACATCGGAACAGACCAACAGTTTATACCAGCATCTATTTTGTCATCTATTCATTTAAGATGCTTTGATAACGTTGTGTATTACACCGACTGTATCCACAGTATGGTGGTTGTGCAATAACCCACTACCTATCTTTTAATAAGTTTTTAAAATAAAAGTGATTTTTTATTGAATAGCGTTGCCCTATTTTCCATAGGAAGCCTCAATAGTCCCTTTTTTTTTTTGGAAACATTTTTCCTTCTTGTTCCTTTATTTAAATCTGCTAATACATTTAACACTCCCCTCCCCCCAGACTGACAATGCTGCAGTCTGCTGTGCCTCCCTGTCCCTTTTTATTGGAAAGGATTTTCCTTGTTGTTCCTGGTATATTTTGGGATGTGGCATCATACACTCAACCCCTGAGATATGGTGGTACGGTGTCAGATTTAAATACAAGAACGCATTCACTGCTTGCCGACCAGCCTGCTTGCCGACCAACCCCTTCCCTGCCAGTGACATTTATACAGTAATCAGTGGCTATTTTTAGCTCTGATTGCTTTATAAATGTCAGTGGTCCCAAAAAAAGTGTCAAAAGTGTCAGATATGTCCGCCTCAATGTCGCAGATCTGCTAAAAATTGCTAATCAACGCCATTACTAGTAAAAAAAAAAATAATAATAAAAAAGACATAAATCTATCCCCTATTTTGTAGACGCTATAACATATGCGCAAACCAATCAATATACACTTATTGTGATTTTTTTAACCAAAAATATGTAGAATACTTATTGGCCTGAACTAATGAAGAAATTTTTGGGGTTTTTTGGATATTATAGCAAAAAGTAAAAAATATAGGGTTTTGTTCAAAATTGTCGCTTTTTTTGTTTATAGTGCAAAAAATAACGCAGAGGTGATCAAATGCCACCAAAATAAAGTTCTATTTGTAGGAAAAAAGGACATCAGTTTCGTTTGGTTCTAACGTTGCACAACAGTGCAATTGTCAGTTAAAGCGACGCAGTGCCGTATTGCAAAAAATGGCCTGGTCAGGAATCCTTCCAGAGCTGAAGTGGTTAAAGCCAAACTCCAGCTCAGACTTTATTTTTTTTTTTTTTTTATCATTTAGAGCCCTTTCACACTGGGGCGATTTGCAGGCGCTATTGCGCTAATAATAGCGCCTGCAAACCGACCCGAAAGTGCCGCTGCTTGCATTCCAGTGTGAAAGCCCCAAGGGCTTTCACACTGGAGCGATGCGCTGGCAGGACGGTAAGAAAAGTCCTGCCAGCAGCATCTTCAGAGCGGTGTGTATACCGCTCCTTTACCGTTCCTGCCCACTGAAATCAATGGGACGGCGAGGCTATACTGCCGGCAAAGCGCCTCTGCGGTGGTATTTAACCCTTTCTCGGCCGCTAGCGGGGGGTAAAACTGCCCCGCTAGCGGCCGCATACCGACGGTAAAACGCCGCTAATAATAGCGGCATTTTACCGCCGCCGCCGCCCCCCGCCCCAGTGTGAAAGGGCTCTTAAGAATTTTTATTGAAATTTCCATAGCTCACAGTTTATAATCAGTTACTGCAAACAGTTTTTCCTTTTGGTATAAAAGCTGATCATTTTAAGCACCCCTGCCAATGTTAAATGGTTTGTCTGTAACTGATGCATTCTGCTGGAGAGCTTGTGCTTTTGAAAAACAAAATACTTGCCAGCTAGATCACCAGATGAAAAAAAAAAGCAAGCAAGCCTAAAAGGAAAATGAATACAGCCATAACATCCAAGAATTGGTAAGCTGCAACATAATAAAATGTCTGCTTTTGGGTTTAATACCTCATTAAGAACATAAATATCCACTCCTTGTGTTGTCTGGCTGCATAGCGCACACTCACACTGCTGCATGAACAGCTGACTCGAGCTAACAAAGCATCATAGCTAACAGAAAATCCAGGACAGGCAGAGGCTGAAGAAAGCTGATCCAGAACAGAGGAATGAATCTTAAGGTTGAGGCAATTTTGTAATAGCAGCCCCAAGGATGACCAGTGACTAAATGTCTATTATAGACAAAAGTTTCGCTTTAAACTGATAATAAACCAACTTTTTTTTTTTAAAGTGTGCTGACAAACAAGGTTTTTATGACAGAAAAGACCCCTATTAGTCTCTAATGCCATAAAGGCTTTCTCGTGTCTGTAAGCTGTCATGTTCACTGAGCCATGCCATGCATGCGCAACCTGCACAGCATCTGATCTGTGCCACGGTGATGTGACTCCTGTGCACATGCAGGAGGACAAACAAACAGAACCCAGAATTAAGACAGGGTGAAGATGGAAGCGCCCGAGCTCTGACATCGCAGTGCTGGAGAGCTTCCTTTGACGGGTAAGGCTGTCATAATGTGCTAGTACGTGGCGGCAAACTAGCACATTATGGCTTAAGCCACTTTTTAAAGCATAGTTTTCTACTACTATACCAAGGTCAATCTAACACTTTCATTACCACCCACCTGCTCTAGAACCAATTTTAGCTCCTCTAAAGTCAAATTGTTTGCTAAGCTCAGGGTAACAGACAGATCTCTTGGGAAAAGATTTAGCCACATTTACAGGTATGCATTACTACGCACTTCACATTGTGCGGTCACTCACTTACCTTTTCAAGAGATATGCCACTGTTCTCTATGACATTAGAATCTCCAGAGCTCTTGAGTATTTCAACCTGAATGAGGTCCAGGGATTTCTGTGCCTGAACAATGGGGACAAGACACATCAGGATATAGAAAAATGGATCAATCACAGCAGCTGACAAATACAATTGCATTTGACGCTTTACCAGGTAAAGCAAAAGCAGCAGGAAATCCCATGCGCAGCGTCACATGTCCTAGGAGGCTGCCGGACCAGTCTGAAAGCTCTAAGATAGTGGTCATCAACCCTGTCCTCAGGGCCCACTAACAGGCCAGGTTTTATGTATTACCTTGGGGAGATGCAGACTAGAATACTGCAATCACTGAGCAGCAAATGATATCACCTGTGATGTATTTCAGTTATCTTGCAAACCTGGCCTGTTAGTGGGCCCTGAGGACAGGTTGATGACCACTGCTCTAAGACATAAGGAAGTCACATCTGGCTCCCACATCCAAGGTGGCCACCTCAGAGCTCCAAAGACCAGCTAAGGATTGGCTCCGGTGAAGACAGCGCTGGACTTACGCATGCGTTTGCAAATGCATGCTAACTAAACCCCCATTTTTAAAGCAGACTGTTGGACAGGTTAATTCAGTTGGCCAGCAGACTGGTTGGTGAGTTGAACTATGGAATCTTCTGTTTTTCTCTTTTATGCGTTTGCCCCTCCATGTGCTCCTTGGTGTGAAGCCCAGTTATAGGTGGGGCAGGGGGCCATTTGTTTGTTACTGGCTGGTAAGTGCCTGCTTGTAAAAAGTCTGCAGCTACAGTATTTGTAGCTGTGGACTGCATTTTTTTTTTAATACCACTACCCAAGTTGCTCTTTACGTCAGTCTTGTGATTCTCTCCCCTCCATCACAATGCATCACTAGGAATACATCCCACTATTCTCTAGTTTGCCATGTCAACTGGTTACTCAATGAATGACAAACCTCATCACACTTCTGAGTGTCCCCCTGTACTCGCCTCCTCCACTATGCTACCTTCAACACCTTCCTGCCCAGTTCCTAGCCACAGAAAACATGGCAGCCTTGTGTAAAGCCACAGCAAACAGTTGGCTAGTACATTACATGCTGCCCTCTGATTTCTGCTGCGCAGAGAATATTGGGAAGATACAATAGAGACAGATTTCAGGCAACTAGACTAGCAGTATTTTTAAATGCATTTATTGGCTTTTAAACATTGGACTTGGGGTGTTTTCTTTTTGTGGGCGATTTCACTTTAACATATAAAAATCGCAAGCCTGGTGTGATGAAATGCTAAAAAAAGATTTTATATGTACACTGCATAGATTTATAAATACACACACACCAACATTCATCTAAGCATAGGAGATATGAACAGATGCAGCAGTGCAATGCAGGTTTTGAGCCATTATTAACCATTAAGGAAGTAGAACCTAATCTGCCAAGCTATGTCCAGCCTTGAGGGGGAGAAAAAAAAAATAAAAAAAAATTAACCCCCCTTCCTACAAACTCCACTGTTCTTTAGACCAGATCCTTAGAATTAGGAAAGCTGGCAGCATGGGGATAACAAGAAAATAGCAAAATCTATTTCTGGCCCTGTGGGCTTGTCTGGATCATGTCAGATGTATAAAAAGAAGCTGTTGGCTTAATGAAATATTTGTAACTCCATAGCAGATGTTCTGATCACCACACACAGTTACTGTTCTACACTACACACCTGCTCAGTCCCTTAACGCACCAGGTGAAGCACAGTCCTAAGAGTCCGCCATCAACCTAAGGCCGGCCATAC
The DNA here is from genome assembly GCF_042186555.1 of Aquarana catesbeiana. Lineage (NCBI taxonomy): Eukaryota > Metazoa > Chordata > Amphibia > Anura > Ranidae > Aquarana > Aquarana catesbeiana. The sequence goes on along the minus strand of NC_133336.1, from coordinate 68,139,259 downwards.
ACAGTTTGAATCCCGGACGTTTCAGCAGCTGAGATTCCAATCATTAATGGGCAAAGCTGAATGTACCAAGTTGATCGATCAATTTGGGTACAACCAGCCTGCCAGATTCTCTTGAGATTATTGCTAGCAGCTGCTAGCAATAATCACTGTCTTCTCCCAGTGGGGACAGCTTCCCCCTGCAGGGAGAAGACAATAGCCAGGGAGGAGGGATTCCCGCATCAACACTGTCTGTGTTGATGCGGGAATCAAGCAAAATCAATGGGGGGGATGATGGGGGAATCAAGCAAATTTCTTTCCTGCAACAGGTTGTAGGAAAGAAATTTGCTCCATGTATGTCCGGCCTTAATTCAATGACTTGCTGCCCAATAGACATGTGTTGTTTTTTGTTTTTTTCTCACCTCGTGTAAATCACTGGCCACTTTTTGACGCTCGCTTTGCTCCATTTCCAGTTTCTTTATTGTATCATTCAGTTGACTCTTCAGCTATTGGTGTTAAAAATAAAAAAAAAGTGTTATTCTCCCTGTATATTACAGTCACTGAGCAAAGAGACTTATAGAGACTGTCACCAGACCATTCATTTCAACAGCAATCTTCCTTTATCTGCATTTAACAAACTTTAGGCATCCTATTAATGGTAAAAGCATCTGCTGTTTAAACATCTAAAAATCTTAAAGTGTATTACCAAGTTTGCAGCCAAATATCGATAACACCAACTTTATACTTGTTGCATGCTCTCATTCACATAACATAAAATTTAAAAAATAAAAAATTGCTGCTTACATTGCTGCTGCAGCACAGAAGGCTTTTCACTGTAATACATAGATGCATTACGGTGAAAAACCTTAAGGCTTTAGAACCACCTTAAAGTTTAACATAATTAACCCTGTCTGTACTGTGGTGGCAGATCTCATTATCAGTGTCTGTCCTAACAGAGCTAAAGATCTAGAAATTGTCCATCTGCATTCTATGTTAATAAGGGGAAACTCAGTGTGCCACCCTGTAAGTGAATAGTAAGGCTGGCCATAGACCGTGCAAATTTCTTTGCACGATTCCCCCATCAATACTGATAGTGCTGACAGGGGAATCCCTCCTGCCAATCAGTTGCCTGCTCCCGTCGGGGGAAGTTGTCCCTGTTGGGAGAAGACAGTGATTATTGCTAGCAGCTAAAGCAGCCGCTAGCTATAAATCGTAAGAGAATTTGGCAGGCTGGTTTATCAAAGTCGATTGATCAACATGGTACATTCAGCTTGCCCACACACGGTTTCAATCTCGGGCGGTTCCTGCTGAACCAGCCGAGATTCGAACTGCCTATGGCTGGCCTAAGAGAGCCCACCAAAGGTCACTGCCAGGCTATGGCCACAATGTTCAGTCCAGCAGGGCTTGGACACAGCATCTCAAAAGAAAGGCTGGGGATGGCCTAACCTTCTGTAGGCGGTAGTTCAACCTGAAAGTGAAAGCCTTCCTGTGTCCATTAACCACTTCTGGACCTCCCGCTGTCGATATATACGCCAGTCCTTTGATGTTAAATACCGTTTTTATGGCAGCAGATAGCTGCCATAACCCCAGTATTTTCTTCAACAGCGGGCGGTCCACTTTAAGATAAAAGTGGTCTCCGCAGCAAAATCACTTTTATCGGTGGCGGGAGAGGTGTCCGACCCCCTCCCGGTCATCTCTGCCGCTTACCGGATCCGTCGGTAGCGGCGGAGATGATCCAATGCTGTCCCCTGCTTGGCACTAAGTCGAGTGAGGGAATGATGGCCCCCACTCAACTCTACATCTACTCCACATTAAAGAGGTCTTGTCATGGTTTTTTTCTATTACAAGGGATGTTTACATTCCTTGTGATATGAAAAAAGTGAAACAAAATTTGTATTATTTTTTAAAAGGACAGTGTAAAAATAAAAAATAAGAAGTAAAATTAAAAAAAATGTAAAGCACCCGTCCCTCCGAGCTCGCGCGCAGAAGAGCGCGTATATGTAAGTTGCGCCCATATAAGAAAACTGTATTCAAACCATACGTGAGGTATCGCCACGATCGTTAGAGCGAGAGCAATAATTCAAGCTCAGGACCTCCTCTAACTCGAAACTGATAACCTATAGAAATTTTTCAACATTGCCTATGGAGAATTTTAAGTGCCAAAGTTTGTCGCCATTCCACGAGCTGGCGCAATTTTGAAGCATGACATGGGTATCAATTTAGGGTAAAATTAGGCTAACTTTACTGTGTTATTTTTTTATTCCAAAAAGAGTATTTTTTCCCAAAAAATTTGCGTTTGTAAGACCGCTGTGCGAATACGGTGTGAAAGTATTGCAGTGACCGCCATTTAATTCTCTAGGGTGTCTAAAAAAAATATATATATATATATATATACATACAGTATATATATATAACGTTTGGGGGTTCTAAGTAATTTTCTAGCAAAGAATGATTTTATCTTGTAAACAGGTGTCAAAAATAGGCCCGGTCCTTTAGTGTTTAATGGACAAGAAAGGAAAATTGTTTACAAAAAAGGAAAAACACTAAGTACGCATTTACAATGCTAGCTTTTTTTTGTACATTTACTTGCAATTGTTTAAACTTGTGAAAGAATCTTCATCTTTAAAGTAAATTTGCCTTAAGAGGAATATAGAGGCTGCAATTGCGCAAACCTTTAAATTAAAAAAAAAAAAGTTACTTGGATGTGTCTGGCGTGTTCCTGCCACATACTCAGGGAAAGCTTTCAGCAAAGGAAATTCACACAGAATTCCTTTTTTTCTTTACTTGTTTTAGACTACTGTCCCAGAAAATATTGAAGCCCAAGTATCTGCATGATAAAATGAGTCGTCAGCATGGCAGACTACATATTTATACATTTACAAGTCTGCTTTAAAGGATAGGTCCACCTTCAGGAACATGTTACATCCATATTTGGGGTGCAACATGCTCCTACCCGCCCACCGCCAGAGCCCCCTCACTGTGACAGTGGGCACGTTTTGAAAACTGCTCCTCGTTCATTCACAGCAATCTGTGAGTAAGGAAACTACAAGTCCCACTGACAATGCAGCAGACAGTGTGTAGTTCTCAATGAACTGGAAGGGTGCTGACGAGTGCCCTCGTAGTTCTTTCATGATCCCAGCTTTCAAACTGACAGCCCATACAGAGGTATGGGCAGAAAGCTGTAGGGATTATCTGCACGAGCCTGACATTGCACCCGCAATCTACTGATGTGGGTGCAATTCTCTGCAGGCTCCTGTGAAAAAAATAATAAATGCACATTATTCCTGCAAAAATATGTGCATTTATTATTTTTTTCACAGGTCATCTTAGCCTTTAAATAATTTGGCAAAAAGAGAAAGGATAGTGCAACCCAGAGAGGACAGGACAAGAGAGGGTGACTAAGAATGGATCTGCCTACAGAATATAAGCATCACTTGTGTCACCTGTCCAACTACAAGTATTTATATTACACAGAAGTTATTGAATTATTTATTACAAGATCAAGCTTAATACAAACTCTTGAAACTCAGTCCATCTGCAGCATCACAGGCTTAATGCATGCATTGGTGTTAACTACTTTAAGTGGATTAGAAGTAAAAAAAAAAAAAGGGTATTGTTTAATGATGTGAGGAAGGTAAACAGGCAAAAGACTGAAAGCTTGACAAAGGGACAGATAGGCCCTCATTCCATCCAACAGAAAAGCTGAGTAGACAGGTAGGAGCGGGAGTCTCCAGAGACACAGAAGAGAGACATCTTCTTACCAAGGTCAGCTCTTCATTCTGCCTTACTGCTTCTGAATATGAACCATCAAGCTTTCTTTGCAATTCAGTCAACAGATCTTTCAGCTGAAATGAAGTTCAGAGTTTGTAAAGCGGCTCTCCCATTCACAGGCATAGAACACATGGGCCACACTTAACAAAGGTGTCTGAAAGGAAAGTATATGGGCTTGCCCATATCCACCAGTCGGATTATTTTTATTATTTTTCGTACCTGCTCTAAAAAGTTTTAAATTAGAATCTGCACTGGTAAATATGCACAAGAGTTTGTAAGTTTTCCTTACAGATACTTAAAGTGAACTTGTGCTTTGCCCATACAGGGTAAAGCAACAGGTTCGCTTAAATGGAAGCTGGGAGCAAAGAGAAGAGCATTAGCTTTTTTTTTCTAAATTCCAGCTCCTCCATGTACCAATATAGCATTAATGTACTTATTTTGCAAAAATAAAACTGCCTTCCATTAGTTCTACACAGGCTTACCCAACTCTCTTCATAGCGGTTTATAAACACTGCTCAATTACTTCTGCCTTACTTCCTGGTCAGACTTTAGGTCATGACACAGGAAGGAGTTGACCAGCTGAGGGTAGATGATGCAGGGTGTGTGCTAATGAGGTCAGCTGGTCAACTCCTTCTTGTGTCATGACCTAAAGTCTGACCAGGAAGTAAGGCAGAAGTAATCGAGCAGTGTTTATAAACAGCTATGAAGAGAGTTGGGTAAGCCTGTGTAGAATTAAAGGAAAGCTGTTTTATTTCTGCAAAAGAAGTACATCAATGCTATATTGTCACATAGGGGAGCTGGAATTTCGAAAAAAAAAAAAAGGTGAACTTAGCCTTTAAGTAAAAATGAAAAGCTTGCACAGGCCAGGAACTGTCTCCTATCCCTCCATATGATGGTGCTGTCAAGAGGGAGAAAGGGGGGTGAGCTGCAGTATCCCGACTCCCTGAAGCAGTGGATGCTATACATGCACTAAGTAGACAGAGAAAAAGAGAAGCAAAAAGGACAAACATAAGCAGATGGTGGTGCAGTCATTAAAATTAGCCTGTTGATTTGCCCTGCATTGACAAAGCAGTTTCACTGTGAAGAATAACTGTTCTTTAAAAAAAGATGCCATTTCAAACATATCCATATATGTACAACCTTTAACAGCTACATTTTCAGCCTTCGTGATTTAAGGCCTAATGCCCAGGCTTCTGCAAACATAGCTTATGAAGATTGCACTGTAGGGGGCAGAATGCTCCAGAGCAAGATGACAATCAGGAAAGGGCCAGATGTGCAATTCTGCCTTCAACATTAGGCTGTCTGGGATCACGTGATGGAGTATTGGACAGGGCGTATGCAGAGGCTGACTTTTCCAGCAGTTTGTGGCCAAGACATCTAACAGATCCTCTACATTGGGGTTTATTTACTAAAACTAGAGAGTGCAAAATCAGTCAAACTTCTGCAAAGAAACCAATCAGCTTCTAACCCCAGCTTGTTTAATCTTTGGCAATAAAACCTGGAAGCTGATTGGTTTCTCTGCAGAAGTGTGACTGATTTTGCACTCTCCAGCTTTAGTAAATCAACCCCAGTGTACTGCTAATCTGTGCACACTACAAGCAGGTGGAATGTACAGAATGTTTGGAATGACTCGTGCATGTGATGACAGTTCTGAGAACACATGGAAAGAAGAGGCTGCTTGTCTCTGGATAGATTGAAAAATATTAAGAGCGTCCATGTAATTTGGTTGCTTGTTCTGGTTATATTAAACAGGACCAATGTGATTTTTACTGGGAGCTGGGCTAAAATCTTTTCAAGAGCTTAAAGGATGAATCTTCCCTCCCAAACTCAATGCGTTTCAGATATTTACAACTACGGCATGCCCTACATAACCAGTTTCCCGGCCCTCCTCCACAGTTCCCGACCTACCTCATCTTGGATACAATTTTAGATTTGGATACTAAGAAGCTGATCTCAATATTCCACACAGATCTTTTCACTCCCTTGGCCACTAAATTGGCCTATCAACTAAAATCCAAATGGGTGCGGGATATTGGGGATGTGGAGGATGAGTACTGGGCTGAAATACTGGATGCATGTAAGCAGCTGTCTCCCAATAGTTATTTATCAATGGATCCGCGCTTCAGGATATTCAAACGACTGCTGCCCCCCTATATGAGCAGGGAACACCTAAGTGACTATATACTGATATTCCTTCTTTATAACACAGCGCCACTCCCTATCCTTTTGGTTTTAGCTGTCTCCCAATGCTTAAGATTGCCTTACACAGCTTTACATTCTGCATAGATCATACCTGACTCCAGTACGCATTGCAAGCTACAGCTCCTTTCACTCCCCTACATGTCCTGATCCCCAGGGGACCTTTCTCCACAAAGTGTGGGAATGCCTGGCCATACACGACTACTGGTTGTAAATGGTTCAATTCCTTAATAAGATGGGCTCACCTTTGACAGCTGACCCCAGGGTTTGCCTGTTTAGTCTCTCTTCTAACCCTGAAGATAAGTTTGAGACACTTTCTACAGGAAGTGCTTTTCATCGCTAGGAAGGCCGTTGCACGCCAATAGATGCAGGCACTCCCTCCCACACTTCAAGCCTGGTGTCAGGAAGTAGATTTTTACCCTATAAGAAACTCAACTACATACATAGAAAGTGCCCAACCAAATATAATAAAATCTGTGACCGTTGGTAGGCTGTCCTGGATACCTGTCTTTACATGGCGATACTGAATGCTGCCTGTTTATTTGCTAACCTTATACACCTCATATACCTAGTAATGTGACCCTTGATGTTCCCTCCTTGCATATATTGTGTAGTTTGTTTCTCTTTTTTTTTGTCATATGGTCAAGTTTATGGAGCAGTTTTGGATATAACTCTACTGTGATTGCATCTGTTTGTATATATTTACCTCGGTTATAAGACTATTTTTTTTATCTTTTCCATAAAACACATTTGAAAGTGAAAAAGGACCAATGTATTTTACTTGATTTTGTTGTGCTATGGTAAAGGAGTCAAAGTATTTTACTTGCTTTTCTCTGGAAATGGTAAAAGAACCAATGTATTTTACTTGCTTTTCTCGGTCTATAATAAAATGACCAATGTATTTTACTTGCTTGTTTTTGGATATATCGTATTAAAAAAAAAAAGCAAAAACACACAACTGTATATTACTTTCCTGTCTCTGGAATTATTAAAGAATGGATATCCTCACACTGACAATAACCGGTTTGTGTTTACATCTTTACCAGCTGTCATTGGACACAGCTGATAACGCTGTATAGGGCTGCTGTGATTGGCCCTTTACCCCCATCTGTGAGCAGCTGTGTCCTTAAGGACGCAGCGATTTCAGAGCATGCCGCAGGGGACGCCTTGGACGCCATGGACGCCTTCCCGGCAAAGTAAGCCCGTGCTGTAGTCGTCTTTTGGCTATAGTGCAGGCGGGAGATGGTTAATAAACCATGCTTTTTGAGCAATGAATCTCTTCTATTCTTTCTACAACTCTGGTATCCATATAAAAAGCAGAGGGTGCAATCAGTGCAAAAATAACAATATCAAACCCCCCCTTTTTGTATGCAAGCTGAACACTGAAAGAATTTTCACAAAAATCCAAAATAGTAAACGTAAAACAGGATAAAAGTGCAGCGCAAACAGAAAAATTCCAAAACATTGGTGAAGAAGTCCCAGAATCTAATAATGATGAGAAAAAGTCCAGATAATTGGAGGACAACAAGTCCCAGAAAGCCTTCACTAGTGATGTTATATCCACAAAAGGTGACAGTCCCTCTACCTCTGGTCTTATAATCTACTCTCACCTCAAAGCATGGACTCATGAGCTAACAGGTAGTCATGCAAGCAGATCCAGACCCCTCAGAACCAAATGCAGACATCCGGCCATAAATGATAAAAAGGTAGGATCCAAGTGCTCACTGTATGTTTAATAAAGTTATAAATGTGTCCAAACACGGACTACTCACATTTCAGCAGTTTGGTACAGGCATAAAAAAAACACAAACGTGTCAAGCAGAATTCGAAGGGCAGCAGCGGGTGATGTCATACGCAGCCTTCCCCCGTACTCATTACGTTCCTGTGAGCTTCCTCAGTGGGGTGTGGCTACAGCGTCACCCGTCAGTCAATTTATAGGAGGCCGTTGTTATGGCTACAGCCGACGCCATCCACAGCGGGGCAGGGCCACGACGTAAAGCCGTCAGCCAATATATGAAATAAAACCAAAAAAAGCCTCCAGACTTACCTGTCTGGAGGCTTTTTATGGTTTTATTTCATATATTGGCTGTGACCGCTCTGTGTGGCGTCAGCTGCAGCCATAACAAAGGCGCATTTGGACTTGGCCGACGGCTTTATCATTTATGGCCGGATGTCTGCATTTGGTTCTGAGGAGTCTGGAGATAAGAGTGCGATCTGCTTCAACCCATTTGGTATATTGGGATCTGCTTGCATGACTACCTGTTAGCTCATGAGTCCATGCTTTGAGGTGAGTATAGATAATAAGACCGGAGGGTGGAGGGACTGTCACCTTTTGTGGATATAACATCACTGGTGAAGGCATTCTGGGACTTGTTGTCTACCAATTATCTGGACTTTTTCTCATCATTCTTAGATTCTAGGACTTGTTGTTCACCAACGTTTTGGCATTTTTCTTTTTGCGCTGCACTTTTATTCTGGTATCCATATGTAAAAAAGCAAAGAACCGATACTAGCTGCACTGCTGTGAACAAGCATGTTTAGACCTTCTTTTCATTAAAGGGGGTCATCATATCTTGGTGGTGCATATAGGGTTTTCCCAGGAGTGGTGGATCAAGCACTGCTAAACCAATATTAGTATTTGTTTTTACACCACCAGAGCACAGTGTGGACATTATGTACAATGTAGTTAAAGAAAAAATGCTTATCCATTATTGGTGGAAGAAGCTTAAATATTTTGTACTTCTAATTGGGGCTATACGAAATGCATATTGATTCAGTTGAATTAATCTTAATCATTTAAGTGCAAAGCATAATATAAGGGATGTGAAGGTACTAGGGTTGCACCGATGCCGATACCAAGTATTTGCACGGGTACTTGTACTAATTCTCTGATACCCGAAACCAATACCTTTGCGGTGCAATTTGACCCCATACAAAATGAATAGGCTCAAATCGTGCTGCAAAGAATCTCATGGGTTTTGAACAGGAATGCGGTGCAATTCCTGTTGGAATCAATTAACTGACCGGCTTCCAGCAAGTTTGTACCAGGTTTTAGTTCCTGAATTCAATCAAGGATGTCCAATACTAACTTTAAATAATGCATTAGTGCACCTTAAGCATACAGACTAGTTGAAACCCCATTTTATGGAACAAAGGCCATTTCTACATACAGAAGAGCAGCTCTGTCCAACTTAACCTGGCATTTGCAGCGAATAAATTTTGGATCATTGTACTTCACCAGCTCAGCACAGTAAAAATATTATAAAAACCCATTTTAATAAATTACCTCTCTGACTTCTGACACGTAGGTAGTTCTCTCAAGCTCTGCCTTTTCCAGCTCTGTTTCCAAACTCTCTTTCTCCTTTAGGAACTTATGAGATATAAACTAGTGTTACTTCAAATGTTATAGTCAGTTATTGGGTTTCTTGCATAGAAGAGCCTCTGGTCAATGTTTATCTTCAATTCACAAATCATAGAGCATGCAGCATTTTCAATACTAAGCATTTTTTTCTTATTTCAATGAAAGAAAAAATGAATTTAATATACTAAAATTCATTACTGCTCCAATTAAATTTACTACAGGAATGTTATATTTACTACACAAGTTTTACTGAATTTTAAGGTATAACTAAAAGCTTTTATTCTTTCATTTTATTAGAGTGGCTACAGACTAGAACATCTGTCAGGTTTTTACTGCTGTGTCCCGGCTAGGGAGATTCACCCTCCCTATTTGTCCTTGTGCCCATTGTCACTGAAAGTCAAAGAAAATCCCACATTTTGAGTTGTCACCAAAACAGGAATAAAGGGGAAAATCTTCCAATGGGGACCCTACTTCTGATGAACACGGAGACAACGAAACGTCATCTACTTCCTATTGTGGCTATGGGATTGGAAAAGTGAAGAGAAATCTCCCCAATGGGACACAGTAGGCAAAAAAAAAAAAAAAACTAACAGGGGTTATAACTCCTTTTAACTGGTGTGTGTGTGTGAGTGTGTGTGTGCCTATCATAGCAGCTTGGATCTTTCTGATAAGCACTGAAATGTCTTTATTCTTGCACGCTTGGCTTGGGCAACTAGTAAATTGAGAGCTACACGTGTCAATTTCAATTTTTGGGAATATTGAAAACAGATTATATTATAAGCGTAAGCACCTGCTTCCTCCTAAATTAATACAAAGCTTCCTCTGATTCAGAGGGGCAGGCTGATGATGTCCTCCTCTCTGACTCAGCCAATCACAGGAAGCTTTGTATTCATTCATAGAACACAAAGCTGCCTATGAATGGCTGAGCGCCGCTCAGCCGACTCTTATTTTGTTTTGGGTGGGAGATGGAAAGTCTCTGTCGCACACCTGGAACCCAGCACTGTGTACTGTATGTAGCTGAAGCCACATGCAGTACATACAACGCTTAGAGCCAGTGCAGAGTTTGAATCAGCTTGGTCAAAATGGACTATTAAAAGTGAGAGGGAAACATGGAGATCAGCTTTAATACATAGATTGCTGAAACATGGCTAATGCCAGCCTGATGTTTACTGTATGTTGAGGAGTGATAACCTGTGATAATCACTGTGAATTTACTTTAATATAGAAATTGAACTGCATGTTCAATTAACCACTTCATCTCCGGAAAGATTTACCCCCCTTCCTGACCAGGCCATTTTTTGCGATATGGCACTGCGTTATTTTAACTGACAATTGCATGGTCATGCGACGCTGTACCGAAATAAAATGTATCTTTTATTTCCCACAAATAGACCTCTCTTTTGGTGGTATTTGATCACCTCTGCAATTTCTTTTTTGCGCTATAAAACAAAAAAGAGCAACAATTTTGAAAAAAAAAAAAAAAAAAAAAACTTTACATTCTGCTATAAAAAACACTTCCAATAAAAAAAAATTGAAAGAAAATCTAATTTCTTCATCGATTTAGGCCAATATGTGTTCTGCTACATATTTTTGTTAAAAAAAAAAAAAAAAAGCTCAATAAGTGTATATTGATTGGTTTGCACAAAAGTTATAGCGTCTACAAACTGTGGGATATTTTTATTTATTTTATTACTAGTAATGGGGACAATCAGCGACTTATATAGCAGGACTGTGATTTTGCGGCGGACATTCTACCACTGACAGACACTTGACATTTCTGGGGACCAGTGACACTAATGCAGTGATCAGTGCTAAAAAAAAAAAAAAAATATGCACTGTCCTAATGAAACTGGCAGGGAAGGGGTTAACATAAGGGGCGATCAAAGGGTTAACTGTGTGCCTAACCTGTATTTTTGTGTAGCATAGGTGGTGCTTTTACTATCTTTGCTTTGCAGAGACACAGGACTCATGCCTTCCCTCCTGACAGAACGACAATCTGGCTTGTTTACATAGGCAGACCGCGGTCTTGCCTCCGTATCGAACAATCGGTGGGAGCTGGTGGACAGAGTGCATGGAACCCGCCGATCAGTATAATCACAGCGGGGGCGTGCCACTGGCGACGCACATTCGCACCCGGAAGAGCCGGATCACGTATAAAAATACATGATCCGACACAGAAGTGCTGCCCTGTAACAGTAAAACGGCTATAGGGCGGACTTTAAGTGGTTAAAGACCATACCAGTACACAAGAATACTGAATGCCTATTGATCTGACAGAAATAAACTTAGCCTCTAAATCCTGATAAAACAGCATTATCGCAGAGTATTTGGTGTCAGCCCTGCCCAGCTGTCTTTTACCAAACTACGCAAACCTTCTTCCTATCTTGTTCCTCACCGCAAAAAGGTCAATTATTCTGTATCTACAGATAAGAACTACGAGGGCTAATTAAAATCCTTGCATTGTCCACAGGACAGCACTACATTTTCACCATGGCTAAAAGATTTTTTGCACTTATTGAACAGAGAGAACACTTTGAGTGGAATATTTAACAGATCAAATGGGTGCATGTAAGCAGAGAACAAAGCCAAAATTCTATTGTGTGTGTGTGCGCGTAAAACACACATATACATATGGCTCTCCATTTTATCACAAAGTAGATCATGTGGGCTGGGAATTTTAGACTCACATTTTCTGCCTCCTTGTTCCATCTTTTCAGTTTGTCAACCTCCTGTTCCAATGACCGAACTGCAGATGCTGCCTAAAAGAAACAAACAAATATCAGTCAATTCTACACATTAAATAAAAAGAAAATTAGACAATCCAATTTAAATAAGTCATATTCCTTTTATGTGAGAAGCTGAATGATCCAAAACAAGTGGAAAAATCTTGTGCTTCCTTGGAAGGGTAGTATGATGAGGATATGATGGAGGCAATGGCAGAAACACAGTTGATTGATAATTTAGGGCACATATCATGATTCAGATCTGTTCAGCTATAAAGTGTAGAGGAGGAGAAGGGGCTTCATTTGCACAAAAAATATCAAATTGCAGAAATTTTTCTTAAAAACAATTCTTAGCAGATCCTCTCATTTTACAACAATACTTGCTTATCTCTGCTCAGTTGGTACATACAATCTGGTGATGAAGCAATACAAAGCAAATACAATTAAAGTTAACCATAAATCTGATTGCAAAAGAACTTCACTTTCAGACCCTATGATAATGGTCAATAGGACAAACAGTGAGAGCAAATTTGCCAAGGCGGAACAAAGATTAATAAAGATTCTAACCCCCGCTCAATTAATTCACTCAAGGTAGTGGTTTAAATATATTTTTCCTGTACTTACTTTCAATGGTCAAAGTAAACATTTGGTTTTTAAAATTTTCTTTAGTCAAGTACATAAATCTCCGGGTTCACAAATGTGTGGCATCGGTTTTCAGTCCGGGGTTCGGTAAGCTCCTGTTGACTGGTTCAAGTGCAAATTTTTGCCTGAATTCGCATCTGAACCTGACCCAAAACCACACCCCTTTTGAAACCACACCACGGCCGCCCTGGACACGTATGATCCGGCTCCATTCAGAGCCAGTCACATTCACAAGTAATGCAAATTGGATGCGGTTTAAAATGCAACCAATTCGCATATATCTGAACCTAGCCTACATGTTATGTCTTTCAAAGACTGCTTAGCAGTTCTAAAAAAAAAAGCCTATTTACGGTGCTCAATAGCTCAAGCGACACTTTACCCATAGAACACAAGGCTCTCTAAATGAAGCCACATGACTGTAATTTTCAAATCTCATTGGAAAATCACTTTTACTATTTGCAAAAGAAGTATACTTATCCTCATAGATAAGTTTAGCAAATTCAGCTTAGTGACTTATTGCAGCAACCATGACCAGAGAGCTCCGTCTGAAGTTTCAATTGGATAAGGTCAGTGGAAGCATATTGTATACATACAATATGTATGCATATTCATAAAAAAATAGAGTAAACTTGCATCTCCCTTAGTTAAACTTACCTCGCTAAGCTCATTCTGAGACTCCTCCAGCTTTATCTTCCACCGCCCCTCCTCTTCCTCCACACTGCGCTGCAACCTCTGCAGAATTCCTTCCTGCAAGCACAAGAATTACAATAGAATAAATGAAACATTAAACCTACATATTACTGAAGCTGAACTCAAGGCAGTTTATAAAAATACAAAATTGACACAGTTATGGATTAAAAAAAAATAAAAAAAGCAGAAAGGATATTACCTTCCAGCTTGCAGGTCTCAAAGATTCTTCACTGAGCCACACAATGCACAGCCCAGTGTAAAATCTTGGCATGTCTTGGTGCCAGAATGAATTAACTACTTTAAAGTGGATGTAAACCCAATGTCATCCTTTCTAAACTACTGCCATAGGGGTCATCTATAAGGATATACATGCCTCCTGCATGTATCTTTATCTGTCAAATGTCTCCCCTCTGTCTGTTATTAGACCCGAAAAACTGCAGATTCTGTGGGTGGGTCTGTTGTCTGGAGCTCGGTGGGTGGAGTCGTGATGTCAGTAGACTCCCCGCCCACCTCTACACTCCCCTTGTCAATATGCATTTTCTCCTGTGTATTTCTAACACTGAACTTCTGCTATGATCTCTAACATCCAGTGAAAAGACAGGAAAGTAACCACATGACTTCAGCATGCCAAATCATGCTGAGGCGTGGAACAGCCAATCCTGGCAGAGCTGCTAATGAAAGGAGTGGGGGAGGGAATAAAAAAATAATGCCTGTGTCTTAGGCTAATGCACGAGATGTAAATCACCTGTCACTCACAGCAAGGGGGAGGATTTGACAAAGTTTTTCTCAGTTTGTCAAGATTTCTCTCACTGAACATTAAAAGAGGATTGCTCAGAGATGGATTAACTCTGTGTGGCAAGACTGGGCTCAAATGATAGGAAATCTTATACTCTATAGTATGATATATAAAAAAAAAAAAAAAAAAAAAAAAAAAAAAAACATTTTTCGGGTTTACATCCACTTTAAGTGTAGAAGTTGAGTCAATCTAGGCTGGCCAATCAAGATGGCTACAGGTACCCAATATTAATGTGGCCATGACACTTTATAAGCCCACATATATAGGTGGAAACTGCTCTAAAATTTTTTGAAAAGATATCAGCATCATCGGTAGAAGCAAGTGGTCTATTAATAAATTAAGTGTATTGACTACAGCTTACAGTGATGGTTCCCCTCCCCTTATTTTCTCCTTTGGATTCCCCTTATAAGTCCAATTATAATTTATAAGTCAAAGACTACTAGAAGGCCCTTACTCAACATTGTGGACTGTATCTGCAAATTGTATAGCGGTTCTGGTAGTTTATACTTTGTGATATGCTTGGTACAAATTTTTACCTGCCTCTATGCTGATCTTATGAGACAATGTATTAATAATTTCTCTATGCTGTGTGTGCCAAATGCACTCCTATCTAATTTCGAGGAAAAAAAGAAACTTTTTAAAAAAATTATTAAAAGGATGTCTAAAGGTGACGAACCCCTATAGAGCCTGAACAAAGAGGTAAGCGGTGTCAAAGGAGCTTGTGGACGTCACATTAATGGGAGAGAGGCAAGTCATATGTCCTGTCCTGAAGATCATTGTAACAGCAAAGTTGTCAACTGTCATGAATGGGGTACATTCATAACAGCTGTGATCAGCCTAAAGCTAATCACATAGTACAGGGTGCTGCGATTGGCCCAGGTACCATGTGATAGCTGTGGGCCAATCACAGGATAGGAGATGCAGCTGTTATAAATGATTGCAGTATGTGTTACTCTCGCGCTACCATTGTGTGAGGTGAATTCATAACCAAAACTGCTGCCTTCACTGAAATGGTATATCCATACCTACTAATATAATAAAGGATTAAAGATAGTGAAGCGCTGTTTAAGTATTGTGATTCTTATATATAAGTTGCAATCCTGTGTTATTTAGTGATAACAAATGTTTTCCTGTGTCTACACAATTTGCGCAATGGTTGATCAACCCAATTGATCACTACCATTAATTAAACATCAAATCATAAACAATTAATATAATTAAAGTGATTTCAGTGCGTAAACAATCCAAAGTTCACGTGTCAGGTCTGGACACCTGGTGATTATCAGTGCTAAAAAGTGCTTAGTAGTGCACACAGACAAAATCTATCTTAAATTAGTAACTTGATAACTGATGCTTAACAATCAAATACATATATTTAAAGTGAGACTAGTCCTGTGATTGTGCTTTTTCCCTTCACCGATAATTGTGACATTCCAAGGTGTGGCTGACAGTAAATCTTGCTTCCCGTGTCACCTCTGTGCTCTCTAGCCTCTCGCCTTATGTATGTTAAAAGTCAGCCTAGAACGTAATTCCACAGACAGTGTGTGGTCTCCTCTCATGTTCCTATGTGGGAATATCCAATGCCCAAATAATTTTATTAAAATAAATATTAGGTTACACTCACATTAAAAAAGTTTGAACAGCGACGAAAAAGTAGGATTCCCTGATGAAGTCACATGATTGTGACGTAACGCGTAGGGTGTGAGTGGAGGCATACCAGAAGTGACGCTGTTTAGAAACGAGCTCACCGCTCGTGAATTTTCACTGCTGTTCAAACTTTAATGTGAGTGTAACCCAATATTTATTTAAATAAAATTATTCCTAACGGTACTACACTATGAGAGCATTCTTCTTTCTCTACATACTCCCATTGAGAGGATACTAGAGGAAATCCCCTGGGAGGAATAGAGACAACATGTGAGAGCAGAGCATTGGATATTCCCACAGAGGAACGCAAGAGGAGACCACACACTGTCCGTAGAATTACGTTCTAGGCTGACTTTTAACATATCTAAGGCGAGAGGCTAGAGAGCACAGAGGTGACACAGGAAGCAAGATTTACTGTCATCCACACCTTGGATTGTCACAATTATCGGTGAAGGGAAAGAGCACAATCACAAGGAATGTTTGAAGGACTGTTTTATATAAAGAATATATTTATGGACTTGCAATATGGCTTCTGATAAGTAAATATTAGGTGTCCCATTTTGAGACACAAAGAAACAGACTTTTAAGCACTAGTGCCCCCCCCATCAGTGTAGCCTACCAGTGCCCCCCCCCCCCATCAGTGTTGCCTACCAGTGCCCCCCCATCAGTTACCAGTGCTCCCCCCCATCAGTGTCGCCTACCAGTGCCCCCCATTAGTGTCGCCTACCAATGCCCCCCCATCAGTGCCCCCCCATCAGTGTCCACCACCAGTGCCCCCCCCATCAGTGTCGCCTACCAATGCCCCCTCGTCAGTGTCACCTACCAGTGCCCCCCCCATCAGTGTCGCCTACCAGTGCCCCCCCATCAGTGTTGCATACCAGTGCCCCCCCATCAGTGCAGCCTCATCAGTGCACATCAATGAAGGAGAAAAATTACCAGTTTTCAAAATTTTCGGTCTTTTTTTTTTTTTTTTTTTTTTTAGCAAAAAATAAACCTAGAAGCAATTAAATACCACCAAAAGAAACCTCTATGTGAAAAAAGCTGTAAGAATGTAATTTGGGTACGCTGTAGCATGACCGCGCAATTGTCAAAGAGTGACAGTGCTAAAAGCTGAAAATTGGCCTGGGCAGTAAAGGGGGTTTAAGTGCCCAGCAAGCAAGTGGTTAATTATATGAATTGTAAATGATTTGATGTTTAATTAATGGTCGTGATCAATTAGGTTGATCAACCATTGCACAAATTGTGTAGACAGAGAAACACATTTGTTATCACGAAACAACACAGGATTGCAACTTATATATAGGAATCACGCTACATTAAGTAACAGCACTTCACTATCTTTAATCATTTGTTATGAATTATTTCATTCATAACAGCTTTGTAGACATTGTGATCGTCTGCATATCGATCACTGGGCCCCGAGTACCGAGATCCGCTGGACACATCAGGGAGTGGGCACACTGCGCTCCACTAATTCAGAGCAAGCAAAATGACATACATGTACGTGATTTTGCCTGCACATGCTGGCTCTCCAAAGTATATGTACTGTGGCAGGTCAGCAAGTGGTTAATTACCTGAATGTGTTTTGGTATCGGCTTCCAGTAGTTCACTTCACAGCAAACTGGGAGAGGGCGGGTTAGAACTTCAACTATCAGAGCTTTGTGGAGCCTTGAGTGTACATGCTTGCATATGGAGAGCATCAATGTGCTGCTGCTCCTCCTCTGTCCAAGTATAAACGGAAAGATGACAAAAGACTAGACAAGCCTCTTGTGTAACTGCAAATGAGCCATTAGGGAGGTCCAGGGTCTACCTATGCTATCTGGCAGAGTTGCCTGGATCACAAGATGGATGGCAAATTCTTGTGTAGATAAAGCAGGTCACAGGTACCATTTTCAACAATGAAAGTAACTAAAATTTGGTTTAAGCAATAGCACTACATAGTGTATTAAAATGTACAAAAGTATACAATACCGTTTCTGCCAGCACCGATTTGTATTTTTCACACTCGAGCTGCAGCAGCGTATGGATTTCCTCTCCCTCCTTTAGCTTCTGCTCCATTGCCTGAAAAGAGAAAGATTTTCTGCATCATCCGTATCTACATCTTGTATAAATTATACTAACAGACTTCAAAAGTACAGCAGCAGATATATAGAAAAACTACAAATATGTCATACAATGTGGGAGTAATCGGCAAGACCAACATCCAAGTCGTGCAGAACTTACCTTCACTTTCTCAGCTCCACCATTTTCATTTAAACAAACTCTAGCCAACCTCTCAAATTCCTGGATCCATTCGCCATGGTGCTAGGGGAAGACAAAATATCCCATCAATGACAATAAAGTGTGCAAAATGATATTCAAACATTCCACCACCGATAATAACAAGCATGTTAGGGAAATTTCCCTTCACTTTGTCCTATAGACTCAACAGGAAGTGAAAGGAAATCCCCACATTGGTTACAAGAACAAGTACCCCCATTGGAAGATTTTCCTTTTATTTCTGTTCTGCCGAGAACTAAAATTCCTGGTGCACACTGACAAAAGAAAAAAAAAAAAATCCAACGGTTGTAACTCCTTTACCAACCGTAAAAAAAAAACAAAACAATTTGGGCTCTAGTAATACTTCAATTTAGAACTTCCAAAGCTACGCCTTTTAAGAGTTGCCGTTTGATGGATTCACATGGTTTTCTACAGAATAGAAAGCAGCTTATAATTTAGCCGTACTGACGTTGCAGCCGGCCATACAAGAAACGAAACTTGTCTAGTTCTATTGATCACCTTGTGCACAACCAGCCTGTCGTTTTTCTTCCTTAATGATTAGTGCAGTCAGCTACAGCCAGCAACACTGATCATTGTGATCTGCTGGCATGGATGCTCCTCACCGGCAGAACACCGGAGCATTGCGGGAGGGATTGTGTGTTGATGGGGGAATCGAGCAATGACATAACCTATGGCTTTCCTTAACCTGGATTTCTTACCAAACTGGAAGAAACCGACACATTTGGGAAGATTTTCTGCAGGATTTCTCGTGCTTCCATTTCCCCTGTGTGAAGGTTCTGCGGTTTCTCCTACAAGAAGACAAGATATCAGCCACCTGTTACCATACAGATAAAAGACTGAACGATTCTGGACAGAGATGGGAGTAAAGACACTAATACACATGTTATGTTGCAGGGAGATGAAAGAAAAAAAAAAAAAAAAAACACAGAGTAAAATACATTTCACATGCAAATGAAGCCTCTGAGGATATCAGTTTTTCTAATAAATATTAAAAGTAAACCTGTTATGGAAGATATCATTGCTGACCTCGCTTACTAAAATGCTAGTTTCCTGGCTGACATACTTACCCGCCGACTTCAACATTCTGAGCTGCGTTCCTAGAAATCATGTGCAAATACGAATATCCAACTCTTTTCCTTCTTCACCTGCATACCTATTGCAACTCAGTGAATTAAAGCGTCGGGGTCAGAGGGTGAGCAGAACAGCTGGTAACTAGCACTTTCAGAAGGTGGCCAGGAAATAGTGCTCAAATTTCACTTATAACAAGTTTACTTTCAAAGGTGAATCCATTCATTCTAGCACCCTAGCTATAAGATGCAAGCAGTCAGTAGTAATCCTACAAAGCGTATTCACAGCACACTGTATTTTTGTAATGTAAGCACCATCACAATTATGTAAAGTAATCCATGAAACAGTCCAGGTCCAACACAGCTATAGTAAAGACAGAGAATGCCATCATTCAGCAGGTGGGAGTTCAGAGAAAGGTGCAGCTAATGGAGTCAGCATTAAAGCCCAAATCTGGGCTTCATGCTCTCACGCTTACCCCTATGCCCCCCCGTTACTAGATGGAGAAATCTGTTAGATTTTCTCTGTTCAGATCTCAGGCTGAACATACAATCTATTATTGGAGTATGACCAGCTTAAGCCTGCCTTTTCATAGCTTCACAACAAAAAACTATAAGCTCTATGCCCAAGAGAGGCACAGTGCTGTCCTGGAGTCTAAACTACCAGCAGGGCAAATACTGCATCAAATCACACAAAAAAATAGTTTCAAATGCAAAGAAAAGGGATTTTTTATTTCTTTAAGATGGCAG
The DNA here is from genome assembly GCF_042186555.1 of Aquarana catesbeiana. Taxonomy (NCBI): domain Eukaryota; kingdom Metazoa; phylum Chordata; class Amphibia; order Anura; family Ranidae; genus Aquarana; species Aquarana catesbeiana. The sequence goes on along the minus strand of NC_133336.1, from coordinate 68,119,360 downwards.
TTCCTGGTAACTGCTGGATGGTTGGAGGAAGTCCATGCCTGACAAAATTACTACCATACCTATATTTTATGCATGCTAAAAATCCACGCTGCAAGTACTTAATTATTAACGTATTATTGGTAGAGAGAGGCTCAGCAAAGGCTGTGAGTAAAGAAAGCCATGGTATTCCATCTTTTTTTTTTTCAAATTTATTGTTAGGATTTTTTTTTCCCCTGTTATTTTCATGTGTCCTTCTGTCTGGATATGAGCCCCACTAACAAGGACTTCTCCAACACTGACAGCATTGACACTGACACTGACAACACTAGAGCACTGATGGCAAACCTTGGCACATCAAATGTTTTGGAACTACATTTTCCATGATGCTGATGCACTTTGCAGTGTATTTGAGCTTAATGGGAAATGTAGTTACTAAACCTGGAGTGCAAAATCTGGTGCAGCCCTGCATAGAAACCAATCAGCTTCCAGGGGTTTTTTTTGTCAAAGCTTAATTGAACAAGCTGAAGTTAGAAGCTGATTGGCTACCATACTCAGCTACACCAGATTCTGGGTGCACCAGTTTTAGTAAATCAACCCTTAAGGGAGTGCCGATGTATTCTTTGCAGAATTTCAGGCTCTTGACTTTTTCTTTCCACCACAAGAGTAACTTACATATGCTAAACTGTAACAAATTCCAAATTCCAAAGAATCCATTCAAAATGTCAAAACTATTGGGAGATGGTCCAGAAGATACAGATAAGGTGCTATATGACCCCCTACATGGTAGCTACATTATTGGATTCTAGCAGCAATTCTTGCTGGAGGAGTTGAAGACATGTGGGAACACTCTTACATTTTATGCGTTTGCCCAAGCTTAAGAAGCTTCTGGAATGCAGTGTTCCTCCTCCTTTCTGGCATAACAGGCTGCATAACCAAACCCACTCCTACACTGGCTATACTTTGCATGGGAATTGAAAGATTTCCCTTGCCATTCAGAATTGCAGGCTCTTTGAAGCTACTAAATGAACAAGCACCTCTAGATCTCTGCACATTATACCTGCTCCAATTGTTTGGTTTGTGTTTCCTAGAGACAGTCTCTAACATTATTAATATGACAAATGCACCCAACACAAAGTAAGTGCACTTTTAGGTTTTACCCGCAGCTTCTGAAGATGCCCTGTGGGGTGAAATGCGCATGGCGGGGTTAACCTGCAACGTCACTTCTGGCCTGTCGAGCGCATGACGCTAAGGCGCTTCAAGGTTCGGTAAACGCTATTGTCATACTGTTTAAATATAAGTGCAACCTGTTGTATGCATTGTTTTTAATAAAAATGGAGTTACGCTCTGGGGGCATCCTCTTGTTTATCCCTTACATGCAAGAGGCACCAAACACTTTACTTTTCTGGAGGATCTGTGGAAAAAAGAGGAGCAGAGGAGAGTCCTTATGAGCATTTAGGAGCGTTTGGGTATACCTGCAACGCAAAGCGCTTTTGACTCTTGACCTTTGTCCACATTGTCTGGTGAGTGTGGAAATGATGGAAGGGAGCATGACACTGTCATTGCTTGCAAACAAGAAGTTGTTTACTGGCACAAGAGACTGCACCAGTTTATGGGGGTGGGCATAATATTGCAGGGGCAATATTGCAAATTCATTGGCTGTTTTGTTTTTTTTACTCAATATATGTATACTGGATGCTTATAGAATATTGGTGGAGGATTTAAAGAGGGAGCGCTGGGAATTTTTGATACCAACACTCATATATGTTACGGTTTGACCAAACTTAAGAAGCTTCTGGAATGCAGTGTTCCACCTCCTTTCCGACATAGCAGGCTGTATTCCCAAACCACTTCTGCTCTGGCTATACTTTGCATTGGAATTGAAAAATTCCCCTTGCCATTCAGAATTGTAGGCTCTTTGAAGCTACTAAATGAACAAACACCTTTATATACCTGCACATTATACCTGATCTCATGGTTTAGTTTGTCTTTTCTAGAGACAGAGTCTCTAACATTATTAGTATGGTAAATACAGCCAACACAAAGTACGTACACTTAGTGTTACCCACAGCTTGTGCCAATGACCCTCCACCCAAAACAAAATTATTAACAATATTCCTTTGTAAAGCATACACACAAACACACATATACATATACAAAGGGAATAAAATGAATAGATCAGCATGCCCATGGAATGAAACAAATACAAAAAAAAAAAAAACTAGTGTCAAGAAAGAAGAGACAGAAATAAAGTGCAGAGAAAGACAAATAGTTATGATTTGAAACGGTTTTCATTGTAGCCAATCACGGCTTCACTGCATGTTAATCTCTGCTGTGATGTAGCAGTAAGGATACAAATGAAAAGTATCCACAACTTCATCACAGTAACAGTTAACAAGTGTGCAACGGCTCCATCTGCTGTTTTAACCAAGTGTCTAAGTGGGAGGAGCTACATGCTGGTTCTGCCATTGGTGCAACAATTCTCATCAACAAAGTTGGATTACTTTAAATTTATAGAAGTATCTCAGCTGCAAAAAGTATTCACTACAGAGAATGCAAAGTAAAAACCATGCAGAAAAACTACAAACTAACAAAAATAAATAATATATATATATATATATATATATATATATATAAAAATATAAAATATTCACTAACTCTGGCATTGCCTGCCCTGCTCAAAAAAAAAAGAACCAGTTGGGATAAAATACATAGATGTTTCCATTATTCACTTGATGAATGCCCCAGGCCCATCCTAACTATCCTGGTGAGCCACTGACCTAAAACTAGCAGGTGCACATCATGTGTCGGGAGACCAGACATGCACACATTTGTTCAGAGTTGGCGACTCACTAAGTAATGAAAAAAAAAAAACATTTTTTCACAGTTCTGGAAAACACACCTACAGAAATTAGTTAACAATGGCGGCTCCCGTGTGTTTATATCCTTTTAAATGCGTGTGCTGCTGATTTTTGCTAAAATGGATGTCATTCTAAGCATAATCCACCTTTGCTTTTGAGGATGCACAGAATAATAAAAAGAGGCTGCAGTCTTTCCTAGTACTATGAAAAGCTTCAGTAGATGGCTAAAGTGAATTCCGCACAGGTCAGATCACGATAGGACAGGTAAACCCCTAGATTTTAGCACTATTACTGTGTGTTCTGGATTGTATTAGATTTTTTTTGAATGGTTTTTACTTCCTGCCTAAAACTGTGAAATGCTTTATTTTTTAATTTGTTGTTTTTTTTTTTTTTTAACTAGAAAAATTGCCCTAAATTGTTTTATCTACCGCTTATGAACCCCTCCACAATGTGGAAGAGGGAAAGACAGCACTAAGAGCTCATCGGGTGAGTGACATGCAATTACATTAGCAAAGAGCTTGTTCAGCAAAGCAAAAAAGCACAGGAATGAGTCCTAAACCTGCTGCTGTTCCTTCAATGTCCACTCATAGACAAAAAGGTGACCTGGAGGTATCGCTTAATCGCAATAGTGAAAAGTAAGCTCCCCAGCCTGGATGTGCGGTGTGAAACAGCGATGTAAATCTCAGGATTGAAAGGACAGAATCAGTGCCGCTGATAAGGCAGTACAGCCAGCTCTCCTGTACAGGGCCCGGGCACGATCAGTTCAAAAGGGGGGCCCAGGCAGCTGCTGAGCAGAAGGGCGGCTGTACTATCTTATTTCAGCCACTATTCCTCTTTAGCCTCCCCTTGCAGGGCTGCCAGCTTCTCTTCCTCTTTCTCCCTTCTGCTGCACTGCAGGAGGATTGGTCCTAGCATATACACCCCTTCCATCTGCTTTCCGGGCCACCCATTTGCCCTTTTCCCCCGCAGCACTTCTGGCTTCCCTCCTCTCTCACCGGCAGATACTGTGGGCACAAAGGAAGATGTTTCAGGATAGAGAGTGAGGGAACTGGCCTGTAAATATGTCATTTACTGGCCCATTTCTTTCCTGAATGAACACAGTGAGCTATCGGTACCAATCACTCCTGTGTCCATTCATCACTGAAGCATGGGAAACTGTTTCCTATGCTTCGGTTTGTGAATGAACAGAAAGCCTCAGAGTGTTTTCTATTCATTAATCTGTGCTGCAGAGAAAGGGACTGATAAATCTATGTCCTCATTCACTTTCGGCCAGGAAGGGGGGGCCCTGTCAGGTAGGCTGCATGGGGCTCCATGATTTCTAACAGCAGCCCTGGACAGAATAAATATCCTTTGGCAGGTAAAACGAGACCCATGTATGAATTTCAACTGTGTATTTAGCTAGTTTCAGCCATAACCTTACTAAATCTCTTTGCACGTTCTAAAACTCATCTATCTAACCCTGTAAAGAAGAAATTGCTATACATACCTTTTCTGAAGCCGATCCGGTCTCTAGCGGCGGATGCTATGTGCAGGAGAGAACCGACAACAGCTGGGAAATGCCTGGGAAGTGACGTTACCCATAGACTTACTATGGGGTTTCTGTCGGCTGCCTCTCATGCACACGCCTCCACAGTGAAGCCGCCACTGAAGCTCATCGTGGCACCAGAGCGGGTGCAAAACCGGTAAGTATAGTGATTTCTTCTTTACAGGGCTAGATGAATTTGTTTTAGAATGTGGCTGCAAGGAGATTTAGAGTTAGGTTATGGCTGAACTTCTACTTTAATGAGTAAAATTTGAGTATCTGGGGGGAGAAGGGTAGCTGTTGGTCCTAGTGATTTTGCAATAGATATCTGTCAATAGTCCTTAGCAATCTAAGAAAAAAGTATTTAGAAAAAAAAACAAAAAAAAAAAACCACAACACCAAATGCCACCATTTCTACAAAAAAGGGTAATTGTCCTTGTTGATCATTGGCAACATTTCAATAAATTTTAGATATTTTCAGGATTCACAAACTATATTGGAAAAATCTGTATTAAAACTGTTGCCATTGTTACTCTTGGCAGTATCAGCATGTAACAGTACAGACTCTGTCCCACATATAAGAGACCGGGTTAAGCACCAGAGTGACCGTACACCAGGGGTCTTCAAACTCATGTATGGCCCTCCAGTTGATCAAAAACTACAATTCCCATCATGCTTAGTCATGACTGTGAATGTCAGTTTACAATGAATCATGGGATGTGTAGTTCCGCAACAGCTGGAGGGCCGTAGTTTGAAGATCCCCGCCGTACACTATACAATTTGAGCTATGTCCCCACCAGTAGCATTACAACCTTGGCGGTCTTGCTGACTCTCTCTTGTAGCATTTTTTCAGTTGATGCCAATGCCTCCATTGCTTTCCAGTTTTTCTCCCGAAGGTCCTAATTGTTTTTAGAAAAAGTTATTTCAGCGACCCATAAACTACAATCAATTCATGCGTCATTTGGTCATTTTCATTCTAAAGGCAACTTACTGGAAAGAGGCCTCTTAACATTACCAGCTGCCCGAAAACTAGACTCTACCAATCTTACCAGCAGATACACTGGATGTAGTTTTACACGGCAGCGACTATAATGCTCAACCAATGCTCAGCATAATATAGCAACAAAAGCAAATGCCAATGTTCTGTTGGAATTTGAAACGCTACTATTGGGGCTCTGCTGCCAACCTTGATAAGAGGGATTGACTGTAGAAGAAAGGATCACAGATGGACATAGCAGAAACCAACCCACCAAAGAGAGAAACAAAAATAAGGCCAGATTTTTTTTTTTCAACAAACGACACAGTCCAGAGCACATTTTTTATCAGTGGGGCTTGTCCATGAAAACAAACTCTGATAAAGCTTATCAGGTTTCATGCTTCAAAGTAGAGGTGGGTGGACACTGGAGCCAAAAAAATAAGATGGCAGCAAAAGGGAAGCAATCAGCGATCATATTAAAATAAGGGTGAGTCCATACAAAAGGTGACGTTTTAGTTAGAAGTGGAGTATGTTGGGCTGAACTAATTCTGCACCTGAAATTTTGACTGCCGCTCCCCACTTGTGTGTGTCCAACTCTTCCTGTTGTATCCTACATAGTATAAAATTGGAGTGTCCAACCTGCGGCCCAAGACGGCTATGAATGCGGCCCAACACAAAATCACACGTTTACTTAAAAACGTTGATTGTTGGAATGTGTTAAAGGAAAAATTTGACAGTCTCCCTTTACTGAACTTTTATACATTTCATCTTCCCAAAGAAAAATCTCGCACTCTTCACAATCACGCCTTATTCATCAGTTTTTGGCAGCACCTAGATTTGTGAGCAACTATTTCAAGAATGAAGCACACAAAGGGCAAAATTAGAACCAAAATATCCGATGAGCACCTTGAGAATACATTGAGAATTGCGACTACATCCATCGAATCAGATATTGATGCGTTAGTGTATCAAAAAATTCGGCAAATATTGCACTAGTTTTAGGTTGCCCTTTTTTACTTTAGTAAAAAAAAAATTACAAAAAAAATGATTACACAGATAGGTACATTATCTATATCCATAATTGTTAATTTGTGATCTGCCTGACTTTTTTCTGCTCATCAGCTATCCTTGTTGTTGGTGTATTTTATGTGTGGCCCATTACAATTCCTCTTCTTCCAATGTGGCCCAGGAAGGTCAAAGGGTTGGACACTCCAGGTATTGAATAAACAAAAATCCAACAGAGAGAGTGGGAGGCCCTCATTACAGCGGTATGTAGACTCAGAAATTACCAGAATCGCTATACTGCCCAAGAGAAGAAATGACGGGGTGGTCCGAGGTGGCATCTCCCAAAAACCAAAACATCAATTTTAGATGGACTGACCTTTTAAGAAACTGGAATGAAAGTTCTATGCATCCAGTAAATAGTGAGGGAAGAATACCAATGTTCGGTATGGGTGCAGATAAGAGAGTTAACTACTGCTGTATGATTTTCACAATATTGGTTTTCGTCTGAAGAGTCCACTCAAACGTAATCACTGGATGTGATGGCTTGCAAGCATCTTTTTCTGATGGTCGCATAAAAAATACATTTGGAGCACCACTTGTAATTGTCGAGTTACAAATGGGAACCAAAAAACACAACATTATAAGTGTCTTACAAATGCACATAAATGTCATTATTCTGTAGAAAGTCAATAAGTGTATGGATTTGGTTTAAAAAGAAATGAGACAGCTTCACTGTCATGTTAGAAAAAGAGGCAGCAAATGAAGCAAAAAATATAGCAAATCAGCAGGATGGGATCAAATACAGAGGTAGAAATAGTAAGGACACGATGAGCTGTAAAGAAAATCTGCAGCAGCCATACTGTATTTCAACGATGTATGCAGGGAATGGTTTCCTTGTATTCAACTACAGTAGCCAGTACTATACAAGGCTTCAAATGGAACTCCAGACAAAAAGTTTTATTTCTTTTGGATAGAGTGGACAAGCACTAGAACCACTGTCAAGATTTTACTGCTGCAGAGTTTCAAGCCTAGTACACATGGGCCGAATGTTGGGCGACATTGGCCAATAAAAAAAAAAAAACAGCCAACATTTGGCCAGTGTGTATGAAAGCTGGTCCAACAGAAGCCGGCTTTTCGGCCAGCTTCTGTTGGACGTGCATACTGGAAAACCAACAGCTGACCAGCGCTCTCAGCCAATGGGTTTAGTATCACTTTAAAGTCTAGAACACACAGGTCAAATGAAGGGCAGCATGGGCCGGTTCAACAGACAATGGTCGACATTCAGCTTGTGTGTACGTTCAGCTGGCTTTAGTCGAAGGGTCATAATCAAAAAATGAGCAGTCCGTTTTTTGTTTTTTTTACTCAACCCGCTGGGTTGAATAAAAATAAAATAGTGGTGTATACCCTGCTTTACCCTCACTTCTTGAAATGTATTTTATAAGTGAGGTAGAGCTGGGACCTCGCCAGTAATAGGAGTAACGTTGAAGAGTCACAAACCCTCGTTCATTTTTTACTGTCAGGCCAGCACTTCTCATACACAGTCACAATTCTATCAGTAAAAACAAACAGAGATTCCAACACTTCCACACTCTACTCAGAACTGAAAACAATGCCCAGAGTTCTACCTTGAAGAAAAATAAAAAGTAATTAAATCGCACGCTGTGGAGGGAATAAAACGCCATAAACTTTTTAGGTACTCACATTATTCTTCTTCCTTTGTTGCTCTACTGCAGCTTTTTGAGATTCCACCTCTCTTAACAGTTCTGTTATATATCTGTCTTTTTCTACAAGTCTAAAAGCACAAACGTAAATTACATACAATCAAATACAATAATCATTCCGCTATTAATATGGAGTCTGTACTTGATTTTTAGCCCTCATTCACTTTGGAGCGACTTGGGACAGGTCAAATCGCATGACATGTTGCACCCTACTGTTGGTCAGGGCCATGTTCAAACCGATGCGATGCCGACTTCTCACTGCTGCATCGATTTGAGAAAGCAGTTCCTACACTACTTTTGGCAAATTCGGGTGCGACTTGCATAGACATCTGTGCATGGAGCCGCACAGATGTCTTCAAAGTTGCACCTGAAGTTGCACTGACATCGTGCGATTTCAGATCAAGTCGCACAATTCCAAAGCCACATTTAACATGAAAGAGGTCTTATTGTACTGTTCACTAAGGGTCTGGCTTTCGGGGAACAGCGTTATGTGCTGCTTGTGGGACTCTATTTTGACGCTCCTTGAGTCGAGCTGCTGTACACCTTCTTCTCATGGGACAGCGTGATCCGACTCATATGGGAGAAGTAGGCTGGCTCTCTCCCTGTGCAGAGCAAATACCCAGTGAGGCCATCTCTAAGGTCTAGGGTCAATATTAAACCCATCCGTAATAAAGATCTAGCTGTATCCGTCAATGAATTCAGAGAAAAGAATTTTATGGTTAGCACAAAAATCCAATTTCACACAAAGTTTGTGCAAGGGTGTGTAGTGACTCATTGAGAATAATAGGCCTCTTACCCCTGCTCGGGCATTTATAAGGAAGTCCAACCCTCCCTACAATAAGATAAGCAGGAACTAAAGGTGTGCGACAATATGGACAGCGTGATCTTGTCACTAAAGTACAAAGTGACCTAGGGAGCCTGTGAGAAAACACACCAATAGACTCCAACACTTAAAAAAAAATCTATTTTGGTGGAATAACCCTTCATTATGAAATAACCCTTCAAATAAGAAAAATTATAATTCTTTTCTGAAACATTTATGATCAGCCTAATGTAAAATGACCTTAGTACCAAAGTTTAAAGATTAGTTTACACCTGCATTGCTCTCTAAAGAGTGAAAACCGGTAGATTGTTTTTCAGAGAGTGGTACAGGCGCAACTGACAAGCATTCAGGAGACTATACTGTCACATACTGAATTGCCTGTGCTTTGACAACCGAACAGGATTTTTGAATGGTGATACCGTGCAGCAACTCTGACCCCCTAGCTTTGGCTTGTGGTTGTGGCATGACCCCATTCACTTAATTGGATCACTTTCAGCATCAGTCAAACGTGACAGGAGGATCATTTTTGTTCTGAAGCAAAGCATTGCAACATATGTACAAAACGGTCCAGCTGCCGAAGCAGCTAAAGGGAGGGTGATAAAACCATGGCTCAACCACCTATTACCACCTCCCAACCACAAGCATAAAGTAAGCCTTTCATTTTAAAGTGATAAGGCATTTTTAAAAAAACAAAAGCAAAAAAAAAACCAAACCTGCTACACTTACCTGCTCTGTGCAGCAGTTTTGCACAAATCAGCCCCGATTCCTCTTCTTCTCGGGTCCCCCGCCGGCGCTCCTGGCCCCTCCGTCCTGCCCCCAAAGCAAGCAGCTTGCAATGGGGGCACCTAAGAGCAGATGCGCTCCTGAGCCCCTGCTCTGCGTGTCCATTCACACACACAGCAGCGGCTTGGCCCAGCCTCCCATCTCTCCTCATTGGCTGTGATTGCCATTGGCTCCCACTGCTGTCTCAGCCGATGAGGAGGGAGAGACCCAACAGAGCCGAGGCTCCCGTGTACAGTGCTGGAGAAAGATCAGGCTCAGTTAAAGTGGTTGCAAACCCTTTTAAAAAAAATTCCTAAAAAAAACAAAAAAAAACAAAAAAAAAAAACAAACCTGCAAGACAAAGGATACTAGCATAGCATACTAGCTCATTATGAATTACTTACCTGAGATCGAAGCCCCCGCAGCGGTCCTCGTTCACCGCTCCAGCAGCCGACATCTCCCTGGGGGTCACTTCCGGGTATCGCGGCTCCGGTGCTATGATTGGCCAAGGCCGCGATGACGTCACTCCGCGCATGCGCCGCTGGTAACGGCACAGTACAACTGAAGCAATAGCACATACGTGCCGTTGCTTCAGTATGCTTAAGTGCGCATGTGCCGATGACGTTGGCACATGCAAATACAGGAATATCTCCTAAACCATGCAGGTTTAGGAGATATCCAGTGTAGCTACAGGTAAGCCTTATTATTGGCTTGCCTGTAGTATAAAGGGGTTGTAAAGGGTTTACAACCGCTTTAAGTATAGGGGGGCTGGTGAACACAGAAGACTTTTTTACCTTCATGCATAGAATGTATGAAGGTAAAAAACCTTGAGCCTTTACAACCACTTTAAGCAAGTAAACGCAAAAATAACCCAGAAAGTATAATTTATGAAAACAACACAGTTTAACCTCAAAACAAGCTATTGTAACTGTTTAAAATATTTATATACACATTAACAGCTGTCAGTTACTTGACTCATATTCCTCCAGCTTTGTAGTGATACAATATAAAGGAATCCAAGAGAAAATGGGTGTACAGAGCACTCTGGCAAAACACAGTTTTCTTCTGCATAAAAAACCAAACAAATTCTCGGCTTCCAACAAGCACCCTGTCCCTCTTTAGTCAATGAAATTACACCGTTAGTCCATTAAACTTACAAGGTACATTCAACTAATCAGAACGCCTTTAAATAATAAACTTACGCTTTTAACAGCTCTTCACTTTGAGCAACTGATGAAACCTGAAATGGAAAGACATTGGATAATGATAAAATTGTAGTCTAAGGCAAGAAAATGTACATGGATAAGCCAGAACTACATGGTGCTAGAAGGCCTAAAAGTAGGTTGGTGGAAGGCTAGTATTACTGTCTAGAGTTGCAAAATTTAAAGGGTACCACCCTGATCCTTTTGTCATCATTTTTATACATTCTACTCTTCCAAATATGTTGGACCCTTATGTATATCACATTGCATACCCAACTAAAGGTTTCCAGAACCAAAAAGTTATGCGTCTGCTCTGACATCAGAAGTCTGCTGATTTATGTGCATGAATCACAAAAGCCACATTGTTGTTGCGGTAAATAAGGGTTCATGGAAATAACCTATTCAAAAGAATGACAGTTTAATCCTATCTCTCGCCCCCCCCCCCCCCAACCCAGCCCAGCCCCAATGACTCCTGGTGCTGTTTCTGAGCCTAAGAGAAGAGAGCTGCTGCTCTTGTGCACATTGCAGGATCGAGATTGGGCTCAGATAAGTATAGGGGGGAGAGCTACACTAAGACGGTTACCTTAATAAAAAGACTAAGATTAAAAAAAAACAAAAAACCTTCAGCCTTTAGAACCACTTTAATCACTTCAGACCCGGAAGAATTTACCCTCTTCCTGATCAGAGCGTTTTTTTTCGATTCGGCACTGCGTCGCTTTAACTGACAATTGCGCGGTCGTGCGACGTTGTACCCAAAAAAATTTTTCTCAGTTTAGGCCGATATGTATTCTTCTACATATTTTTGCTAAAAAAAAATAAATAAAAAAAAAACGCAATAAGCGTATATTGATTGGTTTTCGCAAAAGTTATAGCGTCAAAATAGCCCAAAATAGGGGATAGATTTACAGCATTTTAATTTTTTTAATTTTACTAGTAATGGTGCGATTTTTATCGTGACTGCGACATTATGACAGACACATCAGACAATTCCGACACATTTTTTGGAACCATTGGCATTAATACAGCGATCAGTGCTATAAAATTGCATTGATTACTGTAAAAATGTCACTGGCAGTGAAGGGGTTAACACTAGGGGGCGGTGAAGGGGTTAACTGAGTTCCCTGCAAGGTGATTCTAACTGAAGGGGGAGGTGGCTAACTACAGGAAGTGACAGATCATGGTTCCTAGCTAATAGGAACACACGATCTGTCACTCCTGTCAGAACAGAACAGGGAAGTGTGTTTACACACACTCGACCCTGTTCTGTGTCTCCTGGTCACGATCGCTCGTGGCCGGCGGTCATCGCGACCGTCAGCCACAAGCATCGGCACCCTGGGTGTGCCGCTGGCGCACACGCACCTTCTATCTGGACCCTGCGAACCAACTTACAGCTACGTAGTTTTGCGCAGGGGAGCCAACCTGCCGCAGTATAACTGCGTCAGCTGGTCCGGAAGTGGTTAATGTAATAAGTATTTACTTTATCACAGCAAATAACATTTAAAAATTTTTTTTTCCTGTATCTGCCAAAATGATACAGTCTACCTTTAATACCGTCTAGTGGCCTCTACTTAGCAATGCTTCATATAAACTGTAAAAAGAACATATCACCTGCAGCTCTCCCTAGTGTGAAACATATCTTTGTATTGTCCATATGCTATGCCTTACAAACCTGTTGTAACTGTTGATCATGTTTTTTTTGCAGTTCATTGGCCTGAATTTTCAGAATTTCATTTTCTTTTTTCAGACGCTGTCAAAGAATATAATAATAAAACAATGAAGAAGTGGCCAGGGATGACGCACAATGACTTAAAAACTCCTGCGGATCGGTCACATTACCGTTAGTTCCTGAGTTGTGCCTGCGATGCTCCTCTCTCTCTCCAGTATTGTTGCCTCAATGTCCTTAATTTTTTGCTCCTGCTGCTCCACTCTGCACAATATTTAAAAAGAAAATGTAAGTGTATTTCATACAAATGTATCTATCTCTGCAATTCAGATGAGCAAAGAGAATGGGAGACAAGAAAGTACATGAAATAGGATGTCCCTTGCACAGTTTTCTGGTGCCTAACCGCCTCCTGGTCCCTGTAAACTTGGAGACAATATAAAAGCAAAATTACCAGCACTGACAACATAGTCTAGGGATGCACCAATACCGATACTGAGCATTTTCATGAGTACTCGTGAAAATGCTCCCGATACCAAAACCGATACTTTGCGGTGCAATTTGCATCAATACAAAATGAATGGGCGCAAATCGCAGTGTTAAAAAAAAAAATCACAATGCGATTTAAACAGGAATGTGGTGCGATTCGTGTGTGTACATAAACAGAGAAGCGCTATCTAGTAGGACATCACTTCCACCCTATACCCACAGGTGGCCCGGAGCTTCTCCAGCGGCTGTGATTTTGGGTTGGTGGGTCCGGGACACTATGCAGATTTTGCATTTGATCAGATAGGTACTTAATGTGAGAAGTAACATTTTTAATAAATTGCCTACTATGTGACGCTTCCCCTTCGACATACACAGGAACGGTGGGGAAAATTGCATGCGATTTGGACAGATAATCAAGACGCATAGTTTATACTCAGCGAGTACTTGACCAAAAGTATTCGCCAATAAAAACGGTATTGCTGCATCCCTAATAAATCCCAAACTCCAGAGTCTTCCTCTGTGCCCTCATTTGCTGAAAAGACCTCTCTTTTCACTTTATTATACATTTTGTAATACTGCTGCCTTGCAATGTTTATTTCCTTTGGCAAGTTTTCCTTACTTTTGTCACTATTGCCAATTACATTCTTTTCCTCACTAGTCCCTGACACAGGTCTATTAAAAAGCCGACCTCTGTCATGGGAAGCCCACACAGATAGAAATTTGGCTGGTCCGTGCTGGACATACACATCCAGAAGACATTAAGTAAAGAAGGAAAAAAAAAAAAGTACAAAATGTTCCTAAATAACAAGGTGACAAAACTATGTGCAATCAGTTAGGAATTTATGCATTAAAGGCTAGTACACACGGGCCGAATATCAGGCGGCATTGGCGATTTGAGAGAAAACAGCCGACATTTGGCCAGTGTGTGCGGCAGCTGGTCCGACAGAAGCCGGCCATTTGGCTGTCTTCTTTTGAAGGGTCATGACCAAAAAGGTCAGCCAATGGCTAAGCGCACTGACCGGAGTGTTCTGGTTTGGGAGCAGTGTCAGAACACAATAGCACAGTGAGAGAAATTACTGTACTAACATCAGATAGTTAGTACAGCAGCTCTGACCTGAGCTGTCAGGTTTTTTTTTTTCCAGCCTGCTGGGTTGAACTAAAAAAAAAAAAAAAAAATAGTAGTGTGTACGTGGCTTTACAAACATATTTAATGATTGTATCCGAATTGGAGACAAAGACCATGTGTCCCCAAGTAGGACACCTTTACTCTGTCCCTCCCTCGGTTTCTACCTGTCTTTTTTGCCTAGGCTGTTCAATAATTTCTTCCTTTGCCTTTCTTTACCTGTGACTGAAATGCCATTATAGGTTTAAAAACAAATACAACATTTTAGCGTTATAACAATTGAAACACAAGCATGATGACACTGCACAACAATGCTAACTGTGGCCAACACTTACATCCTCTGAAGGTTCTGTGCGTCTGTTAACCCAGAATCTTGCTATAAATGACAGACACAAAAAACATTTGAAAAGAACAATTCTGTTGTAAATAAAGTCACAAAAAATTAATTTTGTTAATTAAAATAAAGATAATCTAAATTGAATTTCTAGCAAATATTAAACTTTGAACTCTGCAAGAATTATTCCAATAGTTACTGTTCACTTACACAGTAGTATGAAGGGGGGGGGGGGCACACACGTGCCTCATATGTGAAAGAAACACTTTTTCTTCATAGGTGCAGCAACAGAGGTTCTGAAGTTCTTTGTTCGTTTTATGCTCAGTGCAAAGTTTCTTTGACATGAACCAAGATCTGCCAGTTTAACTAAGGCTCAGATCAGACGTCTGGCTGCAGTTTCAGTTCAATTTTTAAAAGGAGTCCGGGGCAGTTTTGTTCACCAGATCAGGTGTAAATTTTTGCTTTATATCGCACCGGACCCAGACTGAAAAACACACATGACTCTTGTTAAAAAGTGCACCACGGCCAGCCCGCAGATATGTGAACCAGCTACATAGAGAAGGCTGCCGGTTCTCATCATGCAAATTGGATGCGGTTGAAAACGCTACCAAATCGCATGTGTGTGAACACAGCAGAAAGGATGTCAGCAGGTGATTAGGCAGAGTTGTTGAGTGGCTGCTAGCTATACCCTGAATAGTACCCCAATATACTCTGCCAAGCACAATACTTTAAAGTGCCCAGCAGACACATGGATCTGGATAACATGGCACTTCTATTAAAAGTATAAGTAAAACCTTTTTTAGATGTGGATAGAGTGGAGAAAGGATATAACCACTGCCAGATATGTCCCTGAAGATTTACTCTGCAACTATCGTAATCACTAATGTCACCAGGAATGATCATTGGGGTAAATCCAAAATTTGGAGTTGCAGGAATAGAGGGGGACATTTTCCCATGGTAGGTGCTTAGTTTTCATACCTTTTGTAGTCTGTGCTGGACTTCTTCAATGTGAACTTTCAACTGTGAACACTCCTTCTGCAAACCCTATTCAAGCAAAGATCACCCACATAGTTAGAATATATATGTAGGAGTGCAACATATATCGTAAAACGTGTTCTCTGGCCAAACTAAAAGGCTCACATTATAGGAGTCACCACAAGAAGATGGCACTCTGCGTACCTGCTGCCAGAACATCCCAGAACCCAAACTTGCACAAGGCTCAGCCCTGGCCATTGACTGACAAGGGGAGTCAGCGGAGTGTCACATGCTCACCCATACCCCAAAGTACCAGACATTCCCCAGGGATCTGCTAGCAGGGGATCACGGGGAAAGGAAGTACTGTTTGCCTATACATAAAACCAACCTGTCACTTTGCCCAGTATTAAACACATAATCACCTCAATCTGCCTTTCCTTCTCAAGAATCAATTTCTCACGTTCATTAAACCGTTCTTCCTCCTTCTTTAAGGCCTCTTCTTTTCCCTTCAACCTAAGAAAAAAAAATAGTAGATAAGAAAAAAACAGGCATGTGTCTAATTCTCAATAAACTGCAAGAATAATGTAGAACTGCAAATGCAACAGATGAGAAGTTGAACAATCTGATTATCAGATCCCATTCAGAAGAATCATTTTCTGTAAAGGAGAACGCAAACTTGTCCCAACATGGCTTTGATTTTAGAGAGTGGTTAGGCTCGGTTCACACATGGGCGGCACGACTTGCAGGTCGCCTCAGCGAGGCGACCTGCAAACGACTGCCGGGGCGACTTGCGAGACGACTTCTGCATAGAAGTCTATGCAAGTCGCCCCAAGTCGCCCCCAAAGTAATACAGGAACCTTTTTCTAAGTCGGAGCGACTTGCGTCGCTCCGATTAGAACGGTTCCATAGCACAGAACGGGAGGCGACTTGTCAGGCGACTAGGTCGCCTGACAAGTCGCCCCAGTGTGAACCGAGCCTAAGTCTCCTCCTGGAGAGCTCTCAGCATTTACAGCATGAGAAAGGGATGGTCTTGTTTTATTAAAAACTATAATGCATCTATACTAAGGCTCGGTTCACACATGGGCGGCACGACTTGCAGGTCGCCTCAGCGAGGCGACCTGCAAACGACTGCCGGGGCGACTTGCGAGACGACTTCTGCATAGAAGTCTATGCAAGTCGCCCCAAGTCGCCCCCAAAGTAATACAGGAACCTTTTTCTAAGTCGGAGCGACTTGCGTCGCTCCGATTAGAACGGTTCCATAGCACAGAACGGGAGGCGACTTGTCAGGCGACTAGGTCGCCTGACAAGTCGCCCCAGTGTGAACCGAGCCTTATAGATTTCATAATCAGCTGCTGATGGGCCTCTAAGTTTATAGCTAAATTGCTGTATACATGTCCTTCCCTGTAAACTTATTACTGCAAGAACACTCCAGGTGGATATGAAAAAAAAATAATGCAGTCAGGTTATTAATCAAATCATTAAAATGTATATTTATGGTTAATAAAGCCAGTGTAAGTATCCAAGGTGGTCATAATTTCCTAAAATCCCCTGCATAGCAGCAATTGACTGGGAGAGGGAAGGCCACAGCTAGGAGGCATGCACATAATCTGACAGCAGCTCTTGAATCTACTGCCTCAATGTACAATCAGCAGACTGGGGGAGCGTGTCTGCTTTAGTGAAGGGTAAGGATCTGACTATGCTGCCTGGCAGGGATTTCTGGATCACAAGACTGACTTAAAAGAATTACAACTCTCTCTGGCAATTAAAGTTTCCATGTTATATAGTTTGACTATTAGCCAACTGCTTGCCAAGAGATCAGTTTTAACCACTAAAAGGACAATGCCTTTTTCTGACACTTCTTGTTTACAAGTAAAAATCAGTATGTTTTGCTAGAAAACTACTTCAAATCCCCAAACCTTATATTTATTTTTGTTAGCAACGACCCTAGACAATAAAATGGTGGTTGATGCAATGTTTTAGGTCACACCGTTTTTTTGTGCAGCGTTTTTTCAAATGCAATTTTTGGGAGAAAATACACTTTAATGAATGAAAAAAACCCCAAATTATATACCGTATATACATACTCGAGTATAAGTCGACCCAAATATAAGCCGAGGCACCTAATTTTACCACGAAAAATCGGGAAAACATATTGACTCGAGTATAAGCCTAGGGTGAGAATGCAGCAGCTACTGTAAGTGGAAAAGAGGGTCAACAATGCCCATCTGCAGCCTCGCTGTGCCCATTTACCGCCTCACTGTGCCCATTGCAAGCCTCGCTGTGCCCATGTACCTTATAGAGAAGAGATTGTGAAAAGGGGAAACCCTAGGGAAGTTTATCTGTAGTAAGGGCACCTTGACAACTAGGTAATCCTAGGAGCCTGAAAATGTAATAAAAGCGTTCAAAAACTTTTTTTTTCATTATCCACTTTTTTTTTCTTACCAATTGCCACTGGACTGATCCAAACCCCCAAAAGCTCCTGCCGTCACATCAGTATTGATGCGGAGGGAAGGAAAGCCATATTATGCCGTACATTGCCCACTTCGATTCAAAGCAGGGCTGTGTGTATAGGAAGTCTGCGCCGTCCCGCCTCCTCCGTCCATGACGAGGAGGAGGCGGAGCTTTGTTACAGTGGCTGTGTGTATAGGAAGTCTGCGCTGCCCACGCCATCCCGCCTCCTCCTCATCCGTCCGTGACAAGGAGGCGGCGGAGCTTTGTTACAGTGGCTGTGTGTATAGGAAGTCTGCGCTGCCCACGCCATCCCACCTCCTCCTCATCCGTCCGTGACGAGGAGGCGGCGGAGCTTTGTTACAGTGGACAGCGCGGACTTCCTATACACACAGCCACCTTTACAAAGCTCCGCCTCCTCCTCATCATGGACGAGGAAGAGGTGGGACGGCGCCGACTTCCTATACATACAGCCACTGTAACAAAGCTCCACCTCCTCCTCGTCATGGACGGACGAGGAGGAGGCGCGACGGCGTGGACGGTGCAGACTTCCTATACGCACAGCCCTGCTGTGAATCGGAGGGGACAATATAATGCTTAATATGGATTTCCTTCCCCCCGCATCAATACTGACACAGCGGCAGATAACCTGACTCGAGTATAAGCCAAGAGGGCATTTTCAGCACAAAAAAAAATGTGCTAAAAAACTTGGCTTAGTCTCAAGTATATGCGGTACACCTGAATTTTTTGTATAATATGAAAGATGATGTTATGCTGAGTAAACAGATACCTAACATGTCATGCCCTTATATTGTGCGCGCTCGTAGAATGGCGCCAAACTACGGTACTTAAAAATATCCATAGGCGACGCAAATTTCTACAGGATACAAGTTTAGCGTTACAGGAGGTCTAGTGCTAGAATTATTGCGCTCGCTCTGACTTTCGTGTTGATACCGCACTGTGTGGTTCTAAAAGTGATTGCACCGCGGATGTGAAAGTCGGATGCCTGAGTAAAAAGAAAATACCGTGGTTAATGCCGTCAAACAAATGACGTATAAGGAGGTCGGCAAGTGGTTAAATTCATACCAAACTACCAAAAGAAATTACCTTGTCAGTCCAAACCAAATAGATACATTTTAGAAGAGGCCAGTGTTTTTTTTTCACCCACTAACATCTAGTGTATCTGTGGAAGTCTAGATCCTTGCAGTGGTCAGTTTATGGTAGTTTTGAGTGCCTGTTTTGTAGGTATCTGTAGGAGTTAGGACCGGTTTGGGAAACATTGCTTTAGAAATGAATTTCCCATTTAAACTGTAAACCCCTAGATCTGTGACCTATTTTAAAAAATAGATTAAACGTCAGTTAAAAGTTAAGTATTTCCATGTCTGCAGCAACAAAACAGCAAATGGGATAACGCCTACTTTCTATTTGTTATATGTTCTCATTCGCATTGGCATAACTTTAAAAACAGTATAAAAAATTAGTTGCTTCCCCTTTTTTGGATGCTCCTTTCCAAAAACGCCAGCACTGAAAATGCTACTAGTTCTCGTTGTTCATAAGGGGCCTGGAGAGCTGTGTTTGCATTAATTATCCCTGTACTGTGTTAGCAGAACTCATCTTATCAGTTGTAAACTAGATTTGACCACTATCTATTTTAACAAAGGGTTACATATTTACAAGCTAGTTTCTCCATTGCATGTTAAGGAGGAAGTCCACCCTTTTCCCTAAAGCCCATCTATTGGGATTGATTACACTGAACTTGGCTAACTGCAAGCATTTCTCAACATGGCACCTTCACCCAACATCTAAAATGTAAGAAATACCATATTTATCGGAGTATAACATGCACAGGCGTATAACACGCACCTTCAATTTAAGAGGGAAGTTGCAGGAAAAAAAAAAAAAAAAATTAAATAAACTACTTTGAAGCAAAATAATGGTCAGTGCCCATCAATGCAGCCTTATCGGTGCCCATCTGCAGCCTCGCCATTGCCTATCATTGCAGCCTTGCCCTTCACTGCAGCATGATCAGTGCCCATCTGCAACCTTGCCAATCATTGCAGTCTGATCAGTGCCCATCTGCAGCCTTGCCTATCATTGCAGCCTGATCAGTACCCATCTGCAGCCTTGGCCTTCACTGCAGCATGATCAGTGCCCATCTACAACCTTGCCAATCATTGCAGTCTGATCAGTGCCCATCTGCAGCCTTGCCTATCATTGCAGTCTGATCAGTGCCCATCTGCATCCTTGCCAATCACTGCAGTCTGGTCAGTGCCCATCTGCATCCTTGCCCATCATTGCAGCATAATCAGTACCCATCTACAGTCTTGCCCCTCTTTGCAGCATGATCAGTGAGCCGGATCTCCTGTGTACTCGGCTCGCAGTCCCGCCCAGTACCACCCCTTGGCCCGGCTCTTATGATGGACATAACACCGGTCCAATAGCGGGACTTCAATGGTAAGAGTTGGGACTGGGCATGACTGAGAGCAGAGCAGAGTACACAGGAGACTCGGCTCCATCTATTTTGGCGGCGCTTGTTCCCTCCGAGGCAGCCGTTCGGCGTATAACACGCGATTTTTCCCTGATTTTGAGGGTAAGTTATACGCCAATAAATATAGTATCTCAAGTTTTTTTGATTTTTTTTTTGTTTTTTTTTTTAGGTATGATGTATGAATGGGCTTTCTCAAACTTGGTTGCAAAGGAGGATATACACTTTTAATCTGTGTATAACACTTTGTCTTCTTGATTACATTACTAATATCTGCAGCAACCACTAGGTTATACATACTGATTTTGAAGGTCCTGAACTTGTGCAATACTGGAAACCTGAAAAAGAATAAAAATGACGGCATAAGAAAATGGAAATCTTAGATCGGAATGCAAAACTCCTGCCTTAAAATAAACTGCTGGCATGACATGAAGTGGGTACAGTAAAAGGTTTATCCTATAGCAGGTGGAACACTGAGAGGCACTCAACAGTTATTTTATTCCTTTTCTTTGAGGCACATATCCCCACTTAGGGTGCTGGGAGGAGGTGGAATCTGTACAAGACTGGCTCACAGTACAAAAGGGGAAGACTTTGGAATAGAAGCTAGTCCTCTATCCCTAGTAAGTATGCATATAACACTAAAGTTGTAAACCCTGCACCAGCCCTATAAATGCTAGGCAGTGGTAACAAGCTCTGCTACATTAATGAAGTATATAGTTGTAGTGCCCCCTATGTAGGTGCTAGAGTGAGTGTACTATAGTTTTTGGTCTCTGCCTAACAGAGACAAAAAGTGAGTATATGCGCTGTCTGCTTAAAAGAAACTGTGATTGTTTAGCAGAGTCTGCCCAGTGTGCTCTGGTGCTGCTCATGCTGTCTTTACACTGGTCTAGTAGATATGGAATGTGCTGGAAACCATGCAGACGAGAGCATGATTATCAATAAAGCCCTAGCCAATTAGCAGGGGCGCTGTCCTAAGGCAAGCTGGGTGACTGTATATTTGATGAGCACATGGGCCCTGGGTCTTCAACATTGAAACAGAAACCCAGGGTTCTCCTGAGAGCTGACTGAGGGAGGATGTCCATGGATCCTGTCTGGTATCATGGAGGAAGGTGACCTGTGACCAGGGCCTTGTGAGTACAGACCCCCCCTAAAGGGATCCTAGAGACTGGTGCTGTTAAATCCCTCTCTGGATGCTAGAAGTCAGCCTAATGGCCTACCCTATCCCCCCTTCAGTCTATTATGAATGCTGCTGCTAGACTAATACACCTCACTAATCGATCCGTGACTGCTGCTCCTCTTTGCCAATCCCTTCACTGGCTTCCCCTACCCCACCGTATAAAATTCAGAATGCCAACCACAACATACAAGGCCATCCACGACATCGCCCCCAGCTACATCACCAACCTCATCTGCAGATATCGCCCATATCGTCCCCTCCGCTCCTCCCAGGTCCTCCTGCTCTCTAGCTCCCTTGTTACCTCCTTTCATGCTGGTCTTCAGGACTTTTCCAGAGCCTCTCCCATCTCCTGGAACTACCTGCCCCAGTATATCCGATCAGCCCCTAACCTGTCCACCTTTAGGAGATCCCTGAAAACTCACTTATTCAGGGAAGCCTATCCCACACCCACCTAACAACTGTCCCCGAGCCACCCCCATCAAATCATTCTCTGCATTAATTACCTTTTGTACCACAACCCTCTCCCTTTAGAATGTAAGCTCTACGAGCAAAGTCCTCCTGTACCTTCTGTATTGAACTGTACTGTAATTGTGCTGCCCCCCTCTACATTGTAAAGAGCTGTGTAAACTGTTGGCGCTATATAAATCGTGTATAATAATAATGTTGGGTGTAAGCTAAAGGGGACACTGGCTGGAGTCTTTAAGACGCAAGGTCCATTAAATTCCTTCTACTAAAAAGAAACTTTGCTCTATTCTGTACCGTCTGCTATACAGTTCTAACGAGAAAGCTGTCCTTGCACGTGAATAGTTTAAATTTGGAGTATCCTACTAAATCCCTTCCACTACCCAAGATCTCCAAACAAAAACAAAAAAACACCACATCCCCTAGACTGGTTATTGGAGACAACCAGCAGAGGAGTGTGAGCACCTGGCTGTGAGAAAAGTCCCTGTGCCTAGCTGCAGAATAAATAGCAGGAGACCCGGGCAAAATTACCAAGCAGCTCCTGCGGGTGTAGCGCTACATAGTATAAGTAAGGTTAGTACACACTATACCATTAAAAACTGCCATTATATTTTATTAACTAGAGTTTTAAAAACATTTTATTTAACTCATGGAGTGATGAGGCAACGTCTGATATACAGCACTTCATATATGCCACGGTCTGCAGCTGATTGGCAGAGCAGTATCAATGCAAGAGTACAAATATAAAAAGGCAGACTTCAATAAAATGCAAGTTAGATTTGCTTCCTTGGCTTCCTTCAAAAAGATAAGCAGCTTTAATGATCAGGTCCTCTGCAAAGCTCCTGCTGCCTGGCACCCTTCCAGCCCTGAGCTCCCCTCCAAAGCATACTGGCAAGTTGGAAAATACAGACTTCTACAAGCCTGGCTTCTTCAATCAGCATGCTGAAGAGTGGAGCTCAGGGACTGGAAGCATTCCAGGCATTGGATACTCCGCAAATGAATTTTTAAAGCAGCTTATTTACTAAAAAATACACCTCGTCAATGCAGGCCTGAAGCCTCTGTTTATAGCCCAACTATGGGATCATTCTAATAAAGTGCCAACAGAGACTTGGGTGGGATCACGGTCTCTAGTGTGGTCTGATGCCACTATACTGGTTACAGGTTTGATGAAGAACCCTCAACTAAGACCACTCAGAAAGCTATTCATTGTCCAGCTGCTTCAACTCAACTTTAGCTCAATGGTTTTGTAAGCTTGTTACCTGTTCAGCCTTTTCAAGCTGGCTGTTTCCTAAAGCTTCCTTCAGCTCTTCAATTTCTTTAGTCAATGCCTTGACAGCAACAAAAACAAGACAAATGGGAGACAAGACCACAACACTATGGAACACAGAACAAAATTGCATGCATGAAAGGTTTGTCACATGAGAATTTATGGTGACTTATTACAAATCAACAAAACTGACTGCGGTCCAGTCCCATATTGCTCTTAGCAGTTAATGTTGCCGATTACAAGGACCAAATGGTGATAAGCAAATTGATTTGGCAGTCAATATTTATGAGCCATGCATTAGACAGAAAATCAGTGAACAAATACTTAAGGGTGCTGCAATTAGAGAAGAGCGGGTTACTTTGATACATTTTATTTAGCTGTTGCCGCTAATTTCACCATAGGGTTTAAAAAACAATTTAGACACTGCTGTGTGACATGGCTTGTTTAGAAACAAATCCATGTGATCACCATAACTGTGTTAACATGGTGTTCAATGGCTTTTCAAATAAACAAAGCCGTTTGATGGCAACTGCAGGGCAATAACTTTTGACAAGAGGCAATTTTGGGCTTTCTTGATTGACAACATAAATGTCAATAATCCTGCAAAAGATATTTCTTGGTATGATAAATTGGTTTAATATATACATTTTTTTCACACAAAATCCACACAATTTTTACCTAAAACGAACACATTTTTGTATCAAAATGCTAATTGTGCAGGGTGAAAGTTATGGAAATCTTGTGTAAAAACACTTACAATTAGACTACTAATACCGTATATACTCGAGTATAAGTCGAGTTTTTCAGCACATTTTTTTGTGCTGAAAGTGCCCCCCTCGATTTATACTCGAGTCAAGCACTTTTCTGCAGCAAAAAAATTTCATTTTCCGAACAGACTTTGGGGCCCCGTATCTCAGGGCCACTTGGTGCTAGGAACCCCAAATTTGGTGTGCAAACCCAGTGGAACTGGTACCACAACATATCCTAGCACCAAGTGGCCCCAAGATATGGGGCCCCAAAGCCGGTTCGGAAAATGTCATTCTCTGCTACAGAAAAGTGCTTGACATTTTCTGAACCGATTTTTGGGGCCCTGTATCTCGGGGCCACTTGGTGCTATAAACCCCAGCTTTGGATATTTTATGGTGCTAGTTCCACTGGGTTTGCACACCAAATTTGGGGTTCTTAGCACTAAGTGGCCCCACGATACGGGGCCCCAAATTCGGTCAACTGTGTCCATCTGCAGCAATGTCATTTTGGGACCCTTTGGGTTCAGAGACCCCAAATTTTGGCTGCAGCTAGGGGGCATCTAGGAACCCTTAACTCTTGAGTTTGAAGTTCGGGGGACCTATGGCTGCAAATGGGCACAGTGAGGCATGCAAATGGGCACAGTGAGGATGCAAATGGGCATTGTTGACCCTCTTTTCCACTTACAGTAGCTGTGCATTTCTCACCCTCGTCTTATACTCGGGTCAATAAGTTTTTCCCATTTTTTTGTGGTAAATTAGGGCCTCGACTTATACTCGGAACGACTTATACTCGAGTATATACGGTACTTTAGACAAAAATAGATATTAGATATTAAAAGAAAATGTAATTGGATCAAAGCCTTTCTTTTAAAAAAAAATGGTCTAATGGAAAAGTTGGTCTGCTGAAAGCACAAAACAAAAAAATTTCACGCTGTTACTTTTTTTTCTTTGCTACAGGAGAGAATAATGTGTAATTACAGGTCAGACATTAAGAAACCTTATGTGTGTGCCTACATCGAACCTATCCACTTAAATCATGACACAGATAAACTAAACCTTTGTAATTTGCATAATTAGATGTGGTGTTATCAAGCAAGGCGCAAACCTAATGGAGGACCTATTGAGATTGGTCTATTAACCACTTCCGGGCCGTCCACCGTCGTTATATGTCGGTACTTTGAAGAGGAATATCATTGTTATAGCAGCAGCAGCTAGCTGCCATAACCCTGGTATCCTCTTCTTCAGCGGGCAGTCCGCTTCAAGATAAAAGTGGTCTCTGCGGGGATTCACCGCAAGATCACTTATATCGGCGCCCTGCCCCCTCCCACGCCGCACTCCGGTGCCCTCCACAGTGACGGAGGCAATCGGATCCTTCTTCTGGCCTGACATGGAGACGAGTGAGGGGAAGATGGCCCCCACTCGTCTCTATATCATTGCAGGGCGGAAAAGACGTCAAAACGTCACTTCCGCTCACAGCTCTTAAAGGGCCTTTTTTTTTTTTCATTTTTTAAAATGACAACATTTTTTTCTTTTTTTTTTAATTACATTTTAGTGTAAATATGAGATCTGAGGTCTTTTTTCACCCCAGATCTCATATTTAACCGCTTGCCAACCGGCTCACGCCGATATACGTCGGCAGAATGGCACGTACAGGCGGATTAACGTACCTGTACGTTGCCCTTTAAGAAGCAGTTTGCGGGCAGGCGCGCGTGCCCACCACGCCCTCCGTGAGTGTGATCGCGGGTCCCGCGGACTCGATGTCCGCAGGGATACCCACAATCGTTTCAAAGAGAGGAAGAACAGGGAAATGCTGATGTGAACAAGCATTCCCCATTCTGCCTAGTGACGAGGACACTGATCACAGCTCCCTGTAATCGGGAGTGGTTATCAGTGTCGTGTCACAAATAGCCAGGCCCCCCCCCCCCCCCCCACAGTTAGAATCACTCCCTAGGACACACTTAACCCCTACAACGCCACCTAGTGGTTAACCCCTTCACTGCCAGACACATTTACACAGAAATTAATGCATTTTTAATTGCACTTAATAATAAATAATAAAAATGCCATAAAACTATCCCCTATTTTTTAGACGCTATAACTTTTGCGCAAACCAACCGCTTATTGCGATTTTTTTGACCAAAAATACGTAGAAGAATACGTATTAGCCTAAACTGAGGGGAAAAAATGTTTTTTTATATATTTTTTGGGAGATATTTATTATAGCAAAAAGTCAAAAATAATGCATTCTTCTCAAAATTGTCGCTATTTTTTTGTTTATAGCGCAAAAAATAAAAACCGCAGAGGTGATCAAATACCACCAAAAGAAAGCTCTATTTGTGGGGAAAAAAGGACATCAATTTTGTTTGGGAGCAATGTCGCACGACCGCACAATTGGCAGTTAAAGCAACGCAGTGCCGAATTGCAAAAAGTGCTCTGGTCTTTGGGCAGCCAAATGGTCCGGGGCTTAAGTGGTAAAATGGTCCTGTCATGCTTTTTTTCTATTAAAGTGATGTTTACTTCTCTTGTAATAGGAATAAAAAGTGACACAATTTATTTTTATTTTTTTAAAAGAACAGTGTAAAAATAAAAAATAAAAGGAACATAAAAAAGAAAAAAATATATTTTTTTAAACGCTCCCAGTCCCGCCGAGCTCTCGTGCAGAAGCGAAGTAGCGACCGAATATGAAAACGGTGTTCAAACCACACATGTGAGGTATCATCGCGATCGGTAGAGCAAGAGCAATAATTCTAGCCCCAGACTTCCTCTGTAACTCAAAACATGCAACCTATAGAATTTTTTAAACATCGCCTATGGAGATTTTTAAGGGTAAACGTTTGACGCCATTCCACGGGCGGGCGCAATTTTGAAGTGTGACATGTTGGGGATCAATTTACTTGGCGTAACATTATCTTTCACAATATAAAAAAAAATTGGGCTAACATTACTGTTGCCTTGTTTAATTTGAAAAAGTGTATTTTTTCCAAAAAATGCACTTGCAAGACCACTGCGTAAATACAGTGTGACAGAAAGTATTGCAACGACTGCCATTTTATTCTCCAGGGTGTTAGAAAATATAAATATATATATATATATATATATATATATATATATATATATATATATATATATATATATATATATGTTTGAGGGTTCTAATTAATTTTCTAGAAAATAAAAACAGTTTTTAACTTGTAAACAACAAATCTCAGAAAGAGGGTCAGTCCTTAAGTGGTTAAAAGGTAGGTAGGCTGTTCACTTTGCAAGAAATTTTCCTTTATCTTAGTGAATGAGGTGTAGCTCTGCTGACTAATCTAACTAAATCATGTGCAAGCAAAAATACTCCTTTCCTTTCCCCACTTTCCTTGCACACGATTGTGTTCTATTGCAGGTGTCTCCACACATTCTAAGCAAAGGGCTAGATTACTGTCCTTCAGGCTTTAGAGGGGACAGACTGTGGCCAGAGGCCAGTGTAAACCATGCCCCATTATTGGTTTTAATGGGAGGAATTGTGACCCATTGCTGGTATCAGTGGAAGGAATGGTGCCCCATCATTGGTGTTAGTTGGAAAAATAGTACCCCATTGTTGGTATCGGTGTGTAGAATAGTGGCCCATTAATGGTGTTCGTGAGGAATGGTGGTTTATCATTGGTGTCATTTGGAGGAATAATGCCGAATCAATGGTGTAGTGGGAGACATGATGTCCCGTCATTGGTGTAATTTGGAGGAATGGTGGCCCGTCATTTGGAGGAATGGTGGCCCGTCATTTGGAGGAACGGTGGCCCGTCATTTGGAGGAACGGTGGCCCGTCATTTGGAGGAACGGTGGCCCGTCATTTGGAGGAACGGTGGCCCGTCATTTGGAGGAACGGTGGCCCGTCATTTGGAGGAACGGTGGCCCGTCATTTGGAGGAACGGTGGCCCGTCATTTGGAGGAATGGTGGCCCGTCATTTGAAGGAATGGTGGCCCTTAATTGGTGTCTTTGGAGGAATGGTGGCCCGTCATTTGGAGGAATGGTGGCCCGTCATTGGTGTCTTTGGAGGAATGGTGGCCTAAGGGCCTGATACAGGCAAGCAATGGGCCACATTCACAAATTTATGGGAAAATTCACCATGCAAAGTAAAAATAATCTTTTAAATAGCCTGTTTCCTTTCGAAAATAAGCGCCATACTGTCTAAATAAAGGCTGCAATCCTATTCCATGTGTAATCTTGCAATGGTTTTGAAATTTGCACCCATAAGCAAAGACCGCTGAATGTAACATATCTGCACGAAGTTTAGTGATACACTTGAGACGTGCATTGTACTTAAAACGTTGACATATATATTAAAAAAAAAAAAAAGTATGGGGCCTGTGCCATATTAGCAGAAAACCACTGAAAATATCCAAGGCAAGCTACATTCTCACACCAAATCTGTCCCAATAAAACGTAACACTAGCCCCCTAACAGATATTCTTATATTGTACCTTGCTTGATGAATGCTAGCATGCGAATACATGAAAAGGATTGAATGCTCACAATTACAACGGCCTTCACCAAATTTCTGTTCAATGGTAATAAACTAGAAGGATTAATATTAAAGTAGGTACCTGTACAGTCTTTCCCTCTTTATCAGCCCGTAACTGCTCTGCTTGAAGCAGATCTTCTACAGACCTGATCTTGCCATCCTTTTCATGGATGCTAAAACAGAAATGGTTCGTGTTAAATTTAGCAAGTTATTTTTTTATTTTTAAATATATTCAAATGGTTTTACTGCTAGGCCACAGTAACTGTTACCCAGATCAAGACTGAAATTTAGTTGCTGGTAAATCAAGTATTCTGACCTCTAAATGATACGTATGACACCCTTATTAGGAGTAAGGATTTCCTTTCCTCTATGGGGCTACATTATTTGATGAGGATAAAGGCCATCTAAAGCCAACATTTTTGTGTGTAGTTTTGGATAGAGTGGTTATGGGTTAGAACCACTATAATTTTTTTATTGTGTATGTGTCCTGTTGTTGAGCTTCACTCTATTCGTTTTGGGTAGCACTCTCACCGAGACAGAACGAAAATCTAAAATGTGATGGTTGTCATCGGAACAAGAACCTCGCCTCCCAGCATAGCAGACCCCTTAAAGGGTCAGCGGCAGCCGACACCACGGGGTTAAAGAGGAGCTCCAGTCTGGGTAAAAAAAAAAAAAATAAGTCAGCAGCTAGGCAAAAAATGCTGTAGCTGCTGACTTTTAATATAAGGACACCTACTTGTCCAGGGATGCAGTGATGTCGGCACCCCAAGCCAATTCTTCAATTGGTTTCGGGTGCAGGCACTGGCATCTTCACTAACGGAAACACAGCAAGTTGTTTTTTTACAAAAGGATGTTCCGGTTTTTAATCCCTGCCTTGCAGGGAAACTAAAAATGGCACATCCCTACTTAAAGGACAGAGCTCTGTGTTTACATTCACAGAGCTCTGTCCTGTCATCCTCTTTCACCGATCAGCGGGTCCTAGCCATTGGCTGGGACCCGCTGATCGGCTTGTGCTGTGACTAATCAGAGAGGCGGGCGTGTGCACACCCTACCCAGAAGAGCTGGATCATGTATTAAGATACGTGATCCAGTGCAGGAGAGCCGCTCTGCTGCCATACTCTAAAGTGGTCGGCAAGCGGTTAAATAATACATTTATAAAGTGCTGACTCTAACATTCTTGGTTGAGCTATGATATTTCTGTCATAAATTAGCATTGTCTGAAATTAACTCTGCAGGCCTCAGAGATCACGTACTCAGAAATATATACTGAACACGGACACTTACACATTCTTTAGATCTTCTACAACCGATGACAGGGCTACCTAAAAAGGAAAAAATACAAACCATTATTACAAAGGTATAAAATAACCAGCACATGCTTGATGTGCAGCGGAGGGGCCTACAACTTCTTCAAATGAAACCATTACCTGGTCATTATGCCGAGCCTTTAGATTCTGCACATCCATTCTTAAAGATGCATTTTCATCTCTCAGCAACTAAAACATAAAAAAATTTTTAATAAAATGAATGATAACAGTACCAAAGAAACTAGTATGCCTTAGCGACCCACCTACAGATACTTGAACATAAGGTTCAGGTAATGCACAAGTCTGACATACATGAGGTTTTTAAGAGACACTTGCTGCTACAGTATGAGCTTGGATAAACACAAAAGGCACCAATAAACAGTATCTAAACCCAAAAACAGAATATATATACACATACATATACATTGTATATGTATATATTATATTGCAGCTTACCAGTCATTAGATGTGGTGTCTACATTTTTTTCTTAAGACTTTTTATTCCCTTTTATCTCACTTAGCAGCATTGTCACCTTAGGACAGAACCATAGAACCCCCCCCCCCCCCCCATATAACATTTGGGAGAGGTGTTCTGTAGTCCACAGAGATAGCTAGGAATATTTCTAATTGGCAACAGTCAGCATAGGGTACATTAAATAATCAACCTGCAAGGCCTTTTTTTTTATTTTTTGACAATATATATGATAAAATGCTTTCAATAGCATGGTTAACAGGCCAAAAAATTTCATTGCAGGATTTACGTACACTTTAATGTGATAATGTTCTTTGGGCGAGTGGCAGTACTTATCGTTTTAAAGTATTGTGCAGCATTTCCTTTTTGACCACCTGGCTACTCCATTACACCCAGCTGAAAATAAATTATTGAGGGGATTCTACTACCTTTCTAGGTCAGAAAGAACTGGTTAATTGCTATGGGCGTGAACAGTGTGCTTTCCTCTCAATGTTAAATGATCAAGAAAAATTCTTTACCCTCAATTCTTCTTCTCTGTTTGCAACCTGTATCAGTCCACTCTCCAAAAGTTCCTCGATCGTTTTGATCTTCTCATCTTTCTCCTGAATACTAAAAAATAGCAACAAAGCATTTTGAAAACATTAATTTCTGTACAAAATGAATCCTCTGCGTTTTTGCTCTAGATATAGTGGTGGCATATGTGGAAAGACTGGGACTAAAATGTAACCGTGATTTACAGAGCACTCAAGCCCTAAGTAAAATAGAACACTAATCAGTTACTGCTCATGTACAATACAATGACATGTTGGGGTCTAGTCAGTTTTCCTCTCCTAATGTGGTACAGGTTTTTAAAGAACTCCATTATCTGAGGGTGAGGGGAGAGATCTCAAGCCCTGAAACCCAGCTTTAAGGTGCAAGTCTCAAAGTTCCACTGTCTTGTCTCTGAGGACAGTTCAACAACTATAGGAACCGCAACAAATTCTGGCCGGCTGCAGAACATCATGTAGTTGGTGAATGAGAGCTTGTGCCTCTTGTACAGCAAGAGAGAAGCAGCCATCAGTAACCCTTTATGGATCACTCCCTTGCAGTGGCGAAGGGGCTTGTGTAATGCAGTGAAGCTATGCCATGTAGGCTTAACCAAGAGGGACAGGGCATAGCGGAGAATTCTGACAGAACATAATCCACTGGAGAAGGAAATAGCAACCCACTCCAGTATCCTTTCCAAGAAAACCTCATGAACAGAAACAAAAGGCTAAAAGATAGGACACCAGAAGATGAGCCCCCCAGACTGGAAGGTGTCCAATGTGCTACTGGGGAAGCGCGGAGGGCAATTACAAGTAACTCCAGAACTAATGAATTGGCTGGGCCAAAGCTGCATGGACTCTCAGCTGTGGATGGTAGGAGTGAAAGGAAAGTCCAATGCTGTAAAGAATAATAATGAATAGGAACCTGGAATGTAGGATCAATGAATCGGGGTACACTGGATGTGGTCAAACATGAGTTGGCAAGATTGAACATGGATATCTTGGGAATTAGTATACTAAAATGGACTGGAATGGGCAAATTCAACTCAGATGACTAATATATCTACTACTGTGAACAAGAATCTATCGGAAGAAATGGTGTAGCCCTCCTAGTTAACAAAAAAGTGAGGAAAGCAGTATTGGGGTACACTACCAAAAACCATAGGATGATCTTAGTCCGTAATCCAAGGCAAACCACTCAACATCACAATAATCCAAGTTCATGCACCAACCTCTGATGCTGAAGAAGCTGACGTTGACATCTTTTAGAAGTAACTCCAAGAAAAGATATCCTTCTCATAATGGGAGATTGGAATGCTAAAGTAGGAAGTCAAAGCATATCTGGAATAAGAGGTAAATATGGCCTTGGAGTACAAAATTAAGCAGAACAAATGCTAATAGAGTTTGCCAAGAGAACACACTGGTAATAACAAACACTCTCTTCCAACAACCAAAGAAGCAACTCTACACATGGACTTTACCTGATGGTCAATACAGAAATTAATCGATTATATCCCCTGCAGCCAAAGATGGAGAAGCTCTATACAGTCAGTCAAAACAAGACCTGGAGCGGACTGTGTTTCAGAACATGAGCTTCTTATGGCATAATTTAGGCTTAAATTGAAGAAAGTGGGAAACACTAGTAGACATTTCAGATACTAGTATTCACAAGGGATCTAAATCGGATCCCTATGAATAATCAGTGGAGGTTACAAACAGATTTAAAAGATTAGATCTGAGGGAGAGAGTGCCTGGGGAACTATGGAAGGAAGTGGGTAACATCGTACAAGACGCAGCAATGAAAACCTTGCCAAAGAAGGAGAAATGCAAGAAAGCAAAGTGGCTATCTGATGAGGCTATACAAATAGCTGAAAAACAATGGCAGGCAAAAGGCAATGGAGAAAGAGGAAAATATACCCAACTGAATGCAAACTTCCAGAGGATAGCAAGGAGAGATAAAAAGACCCTCTTAAACAATCAATGCAAAGAATTAGAGGAAAACAACAGAATGGGAAAGACTAGAGAGCTTTTCAAGAAAATTGGAGATATCAAAGGGAAAGTTCCATGCAAAAATGGGCACGATAATAGAGAAAGGACCTGACAGATGCAGAAGAGATAAAGAAAAGATGGTAAGAATACACAGAAGACTATACAAGAATGATCCGAATGTCCCATATAACCACGATGATGCAGTCGGTGATCTTGAACTGGATATCCTGAAGAGTGAAGTTAAATGGGCCTTAGAAAGTATTGCTAATAACAAAGCTAGCGGAAGTGATGGAATCCCAGCTGAGTTATTTAAAATCCAAAAAGATGATGCTGTTTAAGTGCTGCACTCAACATGCCAACAAATTTGGAAAACTCAACAATGGCCACAGGACTGGAAGAGGTCCGTTTACATTCCGATACCAAAGAAGGGCAACGCCAAAGACCGTTCAAACTACCGTACAATCGCACTCATCTCACGCTAGCAAGGTTATGCTGAAAATTCTACAATCTAGGCTTCAGCAGCATGTGAACCAAGAGCTACCACAAGTACAAGCTGGATTTCGAAGAGGCAAACAAACTAGAGATCAAATTGCTAACATTCACTGGATCATGGAGAAAAGGGAGTTCCAGAAGAATGTCTACTTCTGCTTTATTTACTACAGTAAAGCCTTCGATTGTGTGGATCACAGCAAGATGTGGCAAATACTGAAA
This sequence comes from Aquarana catesbeiana, assembly GCF_042186555.1. Classification (NCBI taxonomy): domain Eukaryota; kingdom Metazoa; phylum Chordata; class Amphibia; order Anura; family Ranidae; genus Aquarana; species Aquarana catesbeiana. The sequence continues at coordinate 68,085,838 of NC_133336.1, read as the reverse complement.
AAAATGAGAACACCAGTCAACCTCACCTGTCTTCAGAAAAACCTGTATGCAAGTCAAGAAGCAACAGTTAGAACAGGACATGGAACAACTGACTGATTCAAAATTGAGAAAGGAGTGCGGCAAGGATGCATATTGAATTTGTCACTCTACTTATATAACTTATATGCATAGTACATCATGCAAAATGTCAGGATCGCCGAAACTGGAATTAAGATAGCAGGGGAAAAAGAACAACCTGAGATATGCAGACGATACCACACTAATGGCAGAAAGTGAAGAAGAACTAAAGAGTCTCTTAATGAAGATAAAACAGCAGAGCGCAAAAGCTAGCCTGAAATTGAACATTACGAAAATGAAAATCATGGCAACCGGTCCCATCTCTCCTTGGCAAACAGAAGGAGAAGAAATGGAAACAGGGACAGATTTCATCTTGCTAGGTTTCAAGATCACGGCAGACGGTGACTGTAGCCATGAAATTATGAGACGCTTGCTTCTTGGGAGCAAAGAAATGGCAAACCTAGACAACATTATAAAAAGCAGAGACATCACCCTACCGAATAAGTGCCATATAGTCATGGCTATGGTATTCCCGGTAGTAACCTATGGCTGTTAAAGCTGAACCATAAGGAAGGCTGAATGCCGAAGAATTTATGCTTTTGAACTATGGTGTTGAAAGTCCCTTGAACGTCAAGAAGATCAAACCAGTCACTGGAAAGACAGATCCTGAAGCTGAAAATCTGAGTACTTTGTTTACCTAATGTGAAGAGAGGAGTCATTGGAAAGACCCTGATGCTGGGAAACACAGAAGGAAAAAGAGAAGAGAACGACAGAAAAAAAGATGGATAGATAGCATCATCGAAACAATGAACATGGAGTTAAGCGAGCTCCAGGAGGCAGTGGAGGACAGAAAAGCCTGGAGCGCTATGGTCCATGAGGTCACAAAGAGTCGGACACGACTGAACAACAACCTGCTTGGAATATAAAGAAAGAAGGAATGCAATTAAAACAGCTGATTTAACAGATATGGAGGCACCACTAGGAGTACATGCTTAGGCAAAAAGAAAGATCAACATACTCAATATTGCTTCATATATTTCTGTAAATTGTCACTTCAAATACATTTATTTCAAATTCACAAGTGAATTAAGAAACCCCAAAAATTACCTATTCTCCATCTGTCCAATTAATTCTTTGTTTGTCTAAAAAAAAAAAAAAAAAAAAATGATACATTCTGAATAATTTCAATTATGTCATAGAGGCCACAAAAACCACTGAAGGATATATATATATATATTTTTTTTTACCTGATCCAGTAACTGTTCCTGCAGTTTCTGTACTTGTACCTGTAATTCATTATTTAGACTTTGTAGTGTCTGAAGGAAAAAAATAAAATAAAATATGATGATTACTGAAGAAAAAAATTAAAGCGTCAATCCAATAAAATGTTACAGGTGATATCGGGTGGGCTGAGTCACCCATTGACTTTTTATTTTTCTTGGAGGCTTCAAAAGTGAGATCTCTATGCCACAGTTCATGGATTTGTTCCCACTCATCATTAAAGTGATAATAAAGTCCTCTTGTTTTTTTCTTTAATAACAAACATGGTGTAACGGTTTTGAACAGAGCAGCCACGATCCTCCTTTTCTCGGATCCCTTGCCGCCGCCGCTCCTGGCCCCTCCCTCTTGCTCCCACAGCAAACAGCTTGCTATGGGGGCACCCGAGCCGACCCACTGCTCTGTGTCCAATTAGACACGGAGCCGTGGCTCGGCCCTGCCCCCTTCTCCCCTCATTGGCTCACTGATTATGATTGACAGCAACAGGAGCCAGAGGGGCCCGTTGCTGTTTCTCAGCCAATCAGGAGGGAGAGTCCGGACGGCCGAGGCTTTCGTGTAACATTGCTGGATTGAGATGGGGCTCAGGTAAGTATTAGGGGGCTGATGCACACAGAAGGGGTTTTATTTTAATGCTCTGTCTTCAGAACCACTTTAAGTGCTGGGTTTTTGCACTCCTCCTGTTGCATTCTGGCTAATACAAACTAAAACATTAAACATGAAGAGTGGGAGCCTCTTGTAATAACCAGGGTGTGGGTGTGTGCAGACCTGGGAATTCAAGTTCAGAAGTCTTACCAGTGGAATCCCTGAGAGAGACAAGAAACCATCCAAAGTTGTAACTCTCCAGCACTGGAAAGTATCCACTTCCAGACCAGGGCTTTTCTGGCACTTTTTGTTTACATATAACAATCATATTTTTTGCTAGAAAGTTACTTAAAACCTCCAAACATTATCTATTTATTTAAAGCAAGTGGGTTTTGCAATTTTTTTCACATGGTATTTGCTCAGCGGTTTTTCAAATACGTTTTTTTTGGGGGGGGGGGGGGATAGATTTTGTTTTTAATTTTATTGCAAAAGAAAAAAACAAAATACATACTCCATTTTTTTGTAAACCATAAAAGAGGTTACGCTAAGTAAATAGATACCAATCATGTTGCACTTTAAAATTGAACACACCTGTGCAACATCGATAAAAATTTACTATCCATAGGCGCCATTTTAAAAGCCTTTACAGGTTACCACTTTTTACAGGAGGTCTACTACTAGAATTACAATACTAGAATTACAGGTTACCGCCATTTACAGAGGAGGTCTAGTACTAGAATTAATGCCCATGATCAGACGTTTGTGTTGATACCTCACATGTGTGGGACAATCGCTGTTTGTGTGCGTGAACAACGTGCACGGTCACCTTTGCACACGAGCACAGACAGGGACACATTTAATTTTTTTTACTTTGTTTTTACACTGTTGCTTTAACATGCAACAGGGATTTGACAGGTACTCTTTATGGAGAGATTTGTGATCTATAAGACCCCCAAATCCCTCCTCTGCCCTATAAAGCATTCAAAACATCAAGATCAGTGTTTTTTAATGCTTTTGATTTGTTTTAAATGGCGCTGTTGACATCCCAGTAAACCAAAGTGATGTCAGGTCATCACTTCCAGGTTACCATAGCCGATCAGGGCTTTGTTCAGTGCTCTGATCAGCCGCCAGAAGCGCCAGCTGGTCACTCAGGTCTCCTGGTGGAACAGGAGAGCCTAAGAAAGCTGCCTTATGCAGCCTGGGACATCCCCTCCTAGTGCAATCCAGCGGCTAGTTAGCCGATAGGATTGCTTTTACAAGAAAGCCAACCGTCGGCACTAAAAAAAAAAAAACAGTCCAGGGATGATGCCTACAGCTGCAGGCATCATCCCGGTATAACCACATGAAGTCCGGCCACATACGGGTACGTCGCTGGTCCAGAAGTGGATATCTAAACTTTTGAAAAACTCAAAAAGGGCAACCATTCAATCCTTTGGTTGTAAAGTGTAAAGTACAAAAAAAAAACTGCCAAAAGACAATTGGCATTATTTACAGTATAGTCTACAAAACATTTAATCTTGTTCGACACTATATAGTAGTCATGCAAATTCTGTAAACTTTACCTTTAAATCTACGCTGGCTTTTCTATGTGACTACAGCTCATTCAGTGTTATGTATGCCCATATTTTTGTAGAGTTTATAAAAACTTATTCAGTCTATGGACAAAAATTTACTTTTTTCTAATAGGATTGGCAGCTGGTCTGATTGTTAAAGGAGAAGTACAGCCAAAGCTTGTGGATCACAGGAGTGCAATTAGCTAATGCCTGCTGTCGGCTGACGTCACAGGGCCAGTCCAGGCTCAGGCAAGATCGCAAAAATGAAGTCAGGATCCATCCATATGCCTGGACCATCACCCCACTGAGAGCCTGAGCTGGCCGCTCCCTCCACAGCCCAGGGGCGGGGGGCAGAGCAGACAGCGGTGACACTGATAGTCACCGAGCGATCGGCGGTGTTCGATCGCTCAATTCTCAATGTTAGCGCCGTCTGTCTAGGTAAGCATGATTCTTAAAAAAAACAAAAAACATATTTCTCTGTTAAATGTATGTTGGTAGTCTCATTACCTTGTTTAATGTACTTAATATCTGACTTCTCAGGACTTATTTTCTCTTCTGCCACACTAATACTAAACTCTGCCATCAGCTAAAACAAGTCTCAAATTATGAGAATTAATGGGGTGAAACAAACATATGTCCGTTCCACTGAAGAGATTTTACTGGCAATCCTAGGAATATTACCCTCATGATGGGTTTTAAATAATCATACTTGATTTAGTGAAATGGCTCTTACCATGACATTTCATATAAGAGGAAAGCTTGTGCATAATTTTACAGCTGACATTTTTCTTGTGTATGCTTGCCATGCGCTGGTAATTGGCATTAACACAATGTAGTTGCAAATGTTGATTTTTCTTCTACACGACCATTCACTTTAATACAAAAGATGCAGTAAAATGATTTAGCTTGGTTTGTCCAAGTACCTTGTGCTCCTCAAGGTTGGTGGCTAATTTTTCAAGCTGAGCCTCTAGTCTCTCCTCCATTGCTCTAATTTTTTCATCTTTTTCAGTAACACTAAAAAGAAAAAAAATTATAGAATTTAAGGGCAAATAAAACTAAAAAGAAGTTACATATTCAAAACAGCAATTAATTGCTCTACAGTGCATACAAATATAAAAGTAATCAGGATTAATCCCACACACACTTGGCGTACTGGGCGATCATAAGCAAAAAAATTGCTATTACAAGCTACTTGTGTATCTCACACCATATGATGCCATTTGTTCCATATGTTTTTCCTTGGAGTATATGGGGAGAGAAAGGACAGTAATGGCTACAATATATAGTAAGTAAAGCAAAGCTGAGTACTCGTATATATTATACACACACACACACACTATATCAAATGCTTTATTTACCTTCTTTCTAACTGTCCGAGAGTTTGGGAAGCAACTTCCTAAATAAAGAAAAGAATTTTTAAAAAATTACAATAAAAAGAACATATTCTTGCAAATATAAACAAATGTAAATATAAGCTACACTCACAAGCTTGCATAAAAGGTAGAGTTTAGGGTTTACAAAAATGTTGTTTGTCTTTTGTGATACAAATAAAAAGGAAAGATGTAAAAAAAAAAAAAAAAATTTTTTATTAAAACTTAAATTTGAAATGACCCAAGTGACAGAATTGCTTACCAAATCGTAAAGTTTCAAATGGTGATAAGCAAGACATTTTATATCTGGTGCCACTCTCTAATTGATAGTTAGGACAATAATGGCATCCTGGCAGCGCAGACGCCACAACTCTTTCCTGTAAAAGGAGAAGGTACTTACTGCCCAGAAAGGGTTTGAAGATGAATTCCAGGCATGGAAAATTTTTACACCTTGGACCAGTAGGACTATACATATACCAGTGGCGTTGTTATGGGGGTGCGGGGGGGTCCCGCACCGGTAGACACCGCTACACACTGTACTGTATTACTTGCAGAGCTGCAGCGGAGCAAGGCACTCAGCCGTGCGGGGGAGGCTTCCTTTAACACTCCCCAGTCAGGTTAAGCCGTCCCTCTGGGATTTCCAATATCTCCCGAGGCAGCCGAAGTAGGTGGGCAAAACTGAGGGGTGTGGCTGCCTCCTCCACTCCTCCCACAGACTCCTTTACTCTGGCTGATCCCGCAGCTGAAAGAGAGAGGTGAGGACACAGAAGCCCCTGGTGTCCTCATCTCCCGGCATGCTGTAACTGACTGAGCACATTGTCACTACATAGAGTCCTAACCTGCCCTATACCACCCTATACTATTATTTACAGGGGCCATGCCCGTGACCATTCACTGCCTTCAGGGCGCTGGGCAGGATAGATAGGAGGGGGCGTGACACCATGTTTTACAGCACCAGCTGACACCCACCCTAGTGACACCACTGGCATATACTACACCTGACTGATGCAGTGAAAGCCGGAAGACACTGCTACTCCAGCCTGATACATTCTGAACACAGGAAGTTGAGTGCTTGGCACACCAGTCAGAGAATGCTTTGCACTCTCTGAATAAATGCAAAGTGTTCACTGATTGGAGGAGGTGGAAAGGCAAGACATCGATGTCACATTCTCCACCTCGTCCAGAGAACAATTTGAATTTGATCAGAAAATACAAAGTGGCCCCATACTAAGCCGCCGATCTTCTGTATTCACAATGCATCAGCCAGACCAGGAAAAAAATAGAACTCACTGGAGTAGCAGTGTCTACTTCAGTGATTTCCAGCAACATCAGCTAGATATGGTATATACAAAGTTACACTGGTCCAAGCTGGACCAATCCAACTATGTAAAAATACACCATACCTAGAATTCATCTTTAACCACTTGCCACTTGTATAACCTACTTATATGGTGGCAAGGTGGCACTGCTGCGCCAGATCACGTACCTAGTATGTTGGTCAGACACTTCCAGGTCTGGGGCCCAAATGCGGTGCTGGTAACCAGCTCCCACTGTGATTATAAACTTGTACACAGTGGCAGCTGATCTGCAGGTACCGCGGACTCAGTGTCCACCGGTACCCGACGATCATTCAGCACAGAGGCAGAACGGCGATCTGCCAATGTGAACAAGGCAGATTGCTGTTCTGTCAGTAGGGAAGGCATTGAGCCTGTGTTCCTGCAAAGCAGGAACAAGGATCCATGTTTCCCCCTAGTAAAAGCACCTCCCTCAGTACACAAACACACTAGCTAGGCACACAGATAACCCTTTCATCAGCCCTGTTTAACCCCTTCCCAGTGTCATTAGTACAGTGACAGTGCATATTTTTAGCACCGATCACTGTATTCGTGTCACTGGTCCCCAAAAAGTGTCAGTTAGTGTCCAACTGTCTGCTGCAATATCGCAGTCCCACTATAGATCACCGCCATTACTAGTAAAAAAGAATTAAAAAAATGTTATATATACACATACATACATACATACATACATACATACATACACACACACCGTAGTTTGTAGATGCTATAACGTTTGCGCAAACCAATAAATGGTTATTGGGATTTTATTTGATTTTTTTCAATTTTCTTATAGGATGTATTTTTTTTTTCCAAAAAAATCTGCCTTTTTAAGTTTATGGCACAACATTTAAAAAAAAAAAAAAAAAAAAAGCACAGAAGTGATCAAATACCACCAAAAGAAAGCTCTATTTTTTTTTGGGGGGGGACACATTTTATTTGGGTACGGTGTTGCATGACCGAGCAATTGTCAGTTAAAATAACGCAGTGCCTTATCGCAAAAAATGGGCTGGTCATGAAGGGGGGGGGGGGGTAAACCTTCTAGAGCTGAAGTGGTTGAGGTGACACTCATACCTTAACAGTTGATGCTACAAGACAAAACACCACTCCTCACCTGTTCACTCCTTACTGCATGAATTTTTTGTAGTTCTGATTTCAAAGATATGTTTTCCCTTTGTAGTGTCTGCAAAAGAGCCACACAGTTATAAAAAGGACAAGGTTTTAAGTATGACATATGACAGCGTCCAGGTCAAAGTAAATACTTTGCTAACTTTGCTAACAAGCAATAATGGATTGGAAAAATTCAAATTACAGTGCATCCGGAAAGTATTCACAGCACTTCACTTTTTCCACACCTTGTTATGTTACAGCCTTATTCCAAAATGGATTAAATTATTTTCCTCAAAATTCTACAAACAATATCCCATAATGATAACGTGAAAGAAGTTTGTTTGAAATCTTTGCAAATTTATTAAAAAAATAAAAATAAATAATCATCACATGTACATAAGCATTCACAGCTTTTACTCAATGCTTTGTTGAAGCACCTTTGGCACCAATTACAGCCTCAAATCTTTTTGAGTATGATGCTACAAGCTCGGCACACCTATTTTTGGGCAGTTTCTCCCATTCTTCTGTGCAGGACCTCTCAAGCTCCATCAGGATGTATGGGGAGCGTCCATGCACAGCCATTTTCATATCACTCCAGAGATGTTCAAATAGGGTTCAAGTCTGGGCTCTGGCTGGGCCACTCAAGGACATTCACAGGGTCCTCCCATAGCCACCTCTTTTGTTATCTTGGCTGTGTGCTTTGGGTCATTGTCCTATTGGAAGATGAACCTTTGCCCCAGTCTTAGGTCCAGATCGCTCTGGGGCAGGTTTTCATCAAGGATGTCTCTGTACATTGCTGCATTCATCTCTCGATCCTAACTAGTCTCCCAGTTCCTGCCGCTAAAAAACATCCTCACAGCATGATGCTGCCGCCACCATGCTTCACTGTAGGGATAGTATTGGCCAGGTGATGTGGTGGTGCCTGGTTTCCTCCAGACATGAGGCCAAAGAGTTCCATCTTTGTTTCATCAGACCAGAGAATTTTGTTTTGCATGGTCTGGGAGTCCTTCAGGTGCCTTTGGGCAAACTCCAGGCAGGTTGTCATGTGCCTTTTACTGAGGATTGGATTCCGTCTGGCCACTCTACCATACAGGCCTGATTGGTGGAGTGCTACAGAGATGGTTGTTCTATTGAAAGGTTCTCCTTTTGGAAAGGTTTGTGCCTTTCCAAATCATGTCCAATCAACTGAATTTACCACAGGTAGATTCCAAGCAAGTTGTAGAAACATCTCAAGGAGGAGCAGTAGAAACAAGATGCACCTGAGCATGGTTTTGATTGTCGGGGCAAATATAAATGAATATTTATGTACATGGGATTTCTTTGTTTTCTTTGTTTTTTATCTTTAATAAATTTGCAAAGATTTTAAACAAACTTCTTTCACATTGTTATTATGGGGTATTGTTTGAAGAATTTTGAGGAAAATAATGAATTTAATCCATTTTGGAATAAGGCTGTAACAAAACAAAATGTGGGAAAAGTGAAGCACTGTGAATACTTTCCGAATGCATGGTATATTATTGTCTTTAAACACTTCTCTGCCACAATTCATTTAAAAACTACAAAGTGATGGACGCATATTTCTGCACTGCAGAAATCACTCTTAATCTGGCGGTGGGACGTGTTAATGGTTTTGAACTAAGCATTCATCACATCTCTCAATGCACAGACAAGGAAAAGAGCCAATCCCAGTGTGCTTTCTACATTGATGGGTTGCCCCCTCCTCCAACAACAGAGGAAGGAGAAACTAATGAATGAATGCCTGGGTGGCTACGTCACTCCACCATTATCTATGGAGGAAACCATGGTTGTCACCCTAAGCTGCTTTCCTGATATGGACTACAAACATGTTCTTATCTCTTCATCTCTATTACATGGAGGTAGGGCAATTAGTAGTTAAAAAAAAAAAAAAAAAAAAAAAAAAGATAGCTAGGAAACGAAGCTATTCTTCGGTGCAGCTCATACCTTCTTTGCCCAGCTCTGCTGTGTGCTCACGTGTCCTCCCCTCTGCTCTCCTTCCCGATCTAAGGAGTACAGTGGGAAGGGCCAAGATTTCCTTCTGACATATGCAATCCAGCAGAGGGAGGACACGTGACCACACAGCAGCTCTAGGCAAAGAAGGTATTTAGCATTATCATTTAAAAAACAAACAAAAACACACTGCACGTCATATGTTCCTAAAACAGAAAGGATAAATGTACATAAAAAAATGTGCCTTTACAACCACTTTACTAAAGGGGAGAAGCAGCTGCAGCAGAATACCCAATCCAGGCAGGAAGAGAGGGGCGGAGATCGGCTTTACACAGAATAAGGAAATGGCAAGGAGAGAGGGAGGGGGAGAGACGCAGAAACGCTAAATAAACAGCAGGATGACAGAGGGACATAAACTGACCACGCTATCATAGGTCAGCGCAGGATCAACCAGGTATTCTACAGCATGGAAAGGGACAAATGACACTACAAAAGCACAATGCAATATGTCATGCCTTATAGGGACAGGAGTATTTTTTATTTTTTTTAGGGTGTTACCCACTTAAAAAAAAGTGGTAATATAAGAACTACCCGAATTTGCCTCAAGTGTCGATTATGTTACCAACAATGGTGCAAATGCTTGCCTGAATTAGGCGTACGTAAGGAAACTACCGCTAGAAAAGTGCTGTTAGGGTCCTTTTTAACTCCCTGGTATATTTTGTAAGTGAATACTGTATTTAATAGTTACCTGTAAAATACTGTATTTTACTGTCGAAAGCATTTTAAATTTGTTTTTTTACAGGGCATCTACCACTAAACAAAAAGATGGCATCATAAAAAATGTACACATATGAAGCCTTTAAAACAAGTGTTTTTCTTTTAAATAGTTTTTAGCTATACTGTGTATGTAGAAGTTAATAAATTATAATAAAGTTATCAGAATGTGTTAATAAATTAAAAACCTTGTTTCCATTTAGGCCTCTTGCACACTGCAGCTTGAAAAAGCCCAGTACAGCTTTTTTTTTTTTATTTTTTAACTGAGCTAAAATACAGCCCATTAATTGTAATGTGCCTATACACACAAGCACGTAAACAAGTGCCTTGTATTCTTCAGTAGAAAAATAAATAGAAAAATCTGCTTTTTTGTCCAGTAATTTATGCCTCATTCGCGCAAATGCCCATTTATATATTGTGAAAATATGTGCGAACGCATATATGCGAAAATGCGCACCAGTACATACAACAAAAAAAGCCTCTGAAAAAGTAGATGCTCAAACAGGAGTATCATGTGCAAGAGTTTATAAATGCAAATGCATAAAAGGATCGTTACGTAATTAAAAACTGCCCTGTGTGGTCATGCATTTGTGCCTTGATGATTCTTGTATCGCACTGCTAGTCACGGCCACGTGATTTAAACTGCCTAGGATATAGATCACATAACGGAACTTCAAAGAAGCAGTTTCTATTTATTTTATCCATAGTGATAAAAAGTTGCCCTTTTAGTCAAAACAGGATCTAGTAATAACGACATACAAGACTGACTCAAGTGACAGGTCAGCTTTAAGACTTTCACACAACATAGGAAATTGAATTCTGGTTAATGATTACCTTTAGCTCTTCTCCGCTGTTAGCAAAATTGGCTTGCTCAAGAGCCACAGCATCTCTCATCTGCTTTATCTCTTTCTCCTTTTCTCCAATGCTGTAAAAGTGAAGAAGATGTTCCAGTTACTGACCCATCTTTAGATCATGCCAGACAATAAAAATGCATGGCAAAATCTGTCACTAAAGAGATGTAAAACAAAGCCTGCAAGAAAGGCCGTTTATCTCAAAAAGGGATTTTTCATCAAAAATGCAGGATTTTATCATGAATTGTTGCTGAAGTCAGAGAGGCTACTTTCACACTCCTGTGAGCGTCTGGAACGCATGCAAAATCGCACACTTTCTGGACTGAAACATCCTGCCCTTTAGCAGACATGCAGCAGTACCATAAAAGAGGTAGTATATTCCGCTTTTAGTATGCAACGCATACTAGCACATTACGCCATTGCCTTGCAGGGGATTTTTGATTTACAGCGGAACCTTGGATAACGAGCATAATCCGTTCCAGCAGAATGCTTGTAATCCAAAGCACTCACATATCAAAGCCAGTTTTCCCCATAGAAGTCAATGGAAACGAAGATAATTTGTTCCGCATTGACTTGTATTGCATGCAATACCGCATGTGGTCAGAGGTGGGGGGGGGGGGCGCTGGAGAGCCTCGGAAATAATCGGGGACAACTCAGCCAAACTCTAAAACCCTCGGGAATGGAGTATTTCCGAGCAGCTCCAAACCATTCTGAGTGTTACCGGCGCACCCGCACCTCTGGCCAAATGCGGTACTGCACCACCCCATTAGCTTGAATTCTGCTTGTTTTGCGAGACAACACTCGCAAACCGAGTCAGAATTTGAAAAAAAAGAAAAAAAAAGTTGCTCATCTTTCAAAACTCTCGTTAACCGCGTTACTCGTTACCAAGGTTCCACTGTATTTATTTTTTTTAAAGTCCGCAGTTTACTTCAACTTTAATTCTTCTTGGTACCCCCAACGCATCTTCTAACATGTGCATAAAAGTTCCCGGTGTAACACGATTTTGCAAAAGAGTCAGGGACAAAGTTTTTCGCACCTAGGGCAGCCCACTAAAATGAATGGGCTGCTCTATACGCAAGGCGCAGAAATCTGTGTATGTTCCGTTGTACCAGCATGGTGGGAGAGGAGCCTAAAGGGTTCCATTTAAAAAAAAGAGCAGATATTTTTATCCACTACACTGTATATACACTGCATAGTGGGCCTGCGTTTTACAACTTATCCAGAAAACACAGGCCATGATGTAGAGCCTGAGGTATCCTATGCAGCTTTTCCTGCATTGTGCTTCAAAATACCTACGATAGGAGCAGAGGCTGGTACTGTGACTTTTGCCAGACTTTCCTCCATACAGTTATTCCCCTTATTAATGAAAATCTTTGTTTGCCTTCTTTTATAAATTGCCATAAAATAAACACCTTTAAAGCTGGCCATACATGGATCGAAATTCCATACTGAACACGTAGCATTTTGATCCATGTATGGGCACCCTGGTTGTACGCAAGCCAATCCATCAACCAACCTATAGGGTTTTTCCCCAAACAGATAGCGCCGCTTGCTATAGCCGGCAACACTAATCATTATAGCTGGCAGGGAAGGCTACCTGCCTTCCCCGTCAGCAGAACACAAGGACAGCCCTGAAGGACAGATTATCCCATCAACACGGTCTGTGTTCATGGGGGATGGAGCAACTTTGTTTACTTCTACCCATGGAGAGAATTGCATAATGTATGTCAGACATGTGTGGAGAAGAGTGTTCTTCTTGTCCATAGCAGCTAAAATCTCCATTTTCAGTTTTCCATACGTCGGTAGAAAATGGGAAAAAATTGAGTGCTACGGGTAACAAGAATTGCTCTTATTTCAGGCATTCATTTAACCACTTCCCACCCGTAGACCATCATAGGACGTCCTGGATTTTGAGGGGAGAGATCTGAATAAGGCCTGCAGCTACAGGCATCATCCAGATATCTTTTTCAGCAGGCGATTCCTTGCAATCACATGTGCGATCGGGGTGCTGGAGAAAGAATCCGCTGGCGGCGGTGGTTTACCATAGAGCTGGTCGTAGATCAAATGGTCCCTGGCCATCTCTATGACCTCCGGAAGCAACATCATGATGTCACTTCCGGCACTGGCAGTTGTAAACACTGCATTTTTTTTTACTAAAAAGACTTGGTTTTTTTTTTGGTTTTTTTTTTACCTCAGGCTTTCCGACATAGGAGAGATTTGGGAACTTCTAGACCCCAGTTCTCCCTGTAAAGAGGACATGTCATGCCTTATTCCTATTACAAGGGATGTTTACATTCCTTGTAATAGGAATAAAAGTGATCAAAATATAGAAAAGGGTAAAGCATAAAAAAAAAAAAAAAAAATTTTGTTTTAAAGAAAAAAAAAACAAAAACACATGAAAAATCCTAAAAAACAAAAAAAATTTGGATATTTTTTTTTTTTAACTTACCTCTAAATGCCTGTTGCTAGGGGGTCCCTCGTAGTCTGCCCCTTCCAGTGCCTGGGCTGGTGACATCACTTCCCCCTCGGCACAGGAAGGGCTCCGCTCTGCTCCCTCCCTCCCTCCTGTCAATCATCTGGGACCCATTACAGGTCCCAGGTGACTGAGCAGCCAATCACGGTGCGCGGTGCCGCTCGCGCATGCGCAGTGGGTGCCAGGCTGTGCAGCCACAGCCCGGCGCCCACAGTTGCAATGCCGGCGCCGCTGAACGGAGGGGGAGATGAGCGGGGCTTCGATCCCCCGCATCGCTGGACCCAGGGACAGGTAAGTGTCCAATTAAAAGTCAGCAGCTGCAATATTTGTAGCTGCTGACTTTTAATTTTTTTTTTTTTCATGGGCCCCTGGGTGGAACTCCTCTTTAAGCACCCATTCCTGAGTGCTCACATGCAGAAGCTAACGCATACGTAGGTTGCTACCGCATATGTAAATGGTGTTCAAACAACACATGTGAGATACAGGCATACCCCGCTTTAAGTACACTTACTTTACATACACTCGCGAGTAAGGACATACCGGTGAGTGTATGTAAAGTGGCTCTCGAGCTAAAGCTGCAGCCGAGTAATCCGTGCACGGATAGTTCAGATTCCCTGCTACTTGGAAACACACTCCCTGAACCCCCCCACTACAGTCCCTGACCCCCCTCTATAGCCCCTGACACCCCAGAAGTGAAAAAGGGTATTGCTTCCCTTTAAGTACATTTTCGTTTTACATACATGCTCTGGTCCCATTGTGTACTTAAAAGTGGGGTATGCCTGTACCGCCGCAAACAGAGCGAGAGCAATAATTCTAGCAAAAGACCTCTTCTGTAACTCTAAACTGGTAGCCTGTAAACATTTTTAAAGCATTACCTATAGAGATTTTTAAGTACCGAAGTTTAGCGCCATTCCACGAGTGTGTGCAATTTTAAAGCGTGACATGTTAGGTATCCATTTACTCGGCATAACTACATCTTTCACATTATACAAAAAAAATAGTGTAAATATTGCGTTTTGTTATTTGTTAATTCATGAAAATCGCGTTTGAAAAATTTGCAACATCAGCCATTTTATTCCCTAGGGTCTCTGTTAAAAAAAATATATATACAACGTTTGGGGGTTCAGAATACTGTTCTAGCAAAACAATGACGATTTTTACATGTAGGAGAGGAATGCCAGAATTGGCCTGGTATGGAAGTGGTTAAAAAAATTACCATTGGCGTTATTTTGACAAAATGCCATAAACAAGCATCTATCTATACATCACATTTGGTTTCTGGAATATTAGTTGCTTAAACCAACTTACATTTTTTGCAGCTCCTCTACAAGGACTGTGGCTGAAGCCTGAAAAATAATAGCAGGGTATTAGCCTTGAATTTTAGCAGACCCTACATTTAAAAAAAAAATCGCACAGAGCAAAAGCAGTCCATAAGGTTAGGGCAGCAGAAAGGTGAGAACGTACAAATCTGGATAACTAAGAGGTTTCGCCAAAATATAGGTTTGTTAGCTATACTATTCCCCACAGATCTCTACGTTACCAATATATGCGAGGTCTACACAAGGACTGTATGAAATGCCTCGTAACGTTCTTATTCACACAGTAATACTATTATTGACACACTATACCTGTAAGATAACCCTGCTGGAGTGCCTATTTATTTTTTCGGTGAAGGAGAAAATGATCTCTTCAACATCTTCACCACCCCTCAACAATCTGATCAATTCAAAAGGAATTTCTTGTTAGAGTGCAAAACTGAATTCTTGGTTAAAATGGTTGTAAAGCCTTACATCTACCCAGTGAAGTGACTGGCCTCAGGTGATACACAGACATAAAAGAAATCCTCCTACATGAGCTGTACCTGTTTATCTGTAGTCCTCTCTTCATAACATCCATTCAAAGTCCAGAATGTATAAAGCTTGTCTGAGCTATCAGATGAAAATAGGTGGAGAGCAGAATTTACAATCTGCAGAGCTCAAGGAGGAGAGCTCTGAAAAATGACTGGAGGGAAGGGACTCGCCCCCTTCATACAGCACACAGGAACATTACTGAGGCTGTCAATCACAGACTGTGTCCCAGAGCTCTCTCCCATCACCTTTTTTCTTGTGGTGTCAGGAAAACTTGTCAGAAGTGATCCATGCAGATAGCAGAGGAACAAATCCGCAGACAGAAACTTTACTTTGCTCCAGACTAAGACAAGTACACAATATAGAGGGATATGATTTGTTCATATTTCATGTCGGAGGTTTACAACCACTTTAACTGGATCCTTTGCCTAACCCAACGTCTGTTCCAATACATCTTTCTCGCTCTTTGACTATAATCCTCTAATCTTCCTCTGCTCTTTCCTCATTCTCTGGCTTATTCTCTGAGACTGCCATCCTAATGAATATTAAGAGATAGTATCACAATGAATAATCACAATGAATAGAAGACCAGACACTGATGTATTCTCATCCATTATTGCGATGTACTCATCGTCTTGTCAATCTATTCTGTTCAAAATTATTGTTCCTGCAGTAATCCTTTATACTGTAAATCTTTTATTTAAAGCGGTAATAAACCCAAAACCAAAAATAGTATATATTGAAGGTTACCAATCATTAGATATGATGGCTGCATTGTTTTTCTACCCCCCCCCCCCCCCCCCCGTTTTCACCTGGTGATCTGACCAGTAACACACCTCCTGTATTAGAGTGCCCCCACTCTGGATGAAGGAGCACAGGGGGCACAGAAAACAGCAGTGTTGTCAGCGTGGGGGGAGGGGAGAGTTAGATGCACTAGCAGATTTAAATACACAAATACACTAACAAATTGAAGACAAATGCCAGCTAACACTTTATAAGCAGCTACAGCTGTTTTTTTTTTCCCTTTCGGGATAAAGGTTTTACATAACTAAATAAAATTGTTGTTTTTTTAAAGGAACAGACTCAGGCTGGGTTCACACATATTCAAATTGGATGCAGGTTACACAGCATCCAATTCGCAGAATATGTGAAAATATGTTCTTTTCAATGGGTCTGGTTCACATATGTGTGTTGCATCCGCATTGCACAAAAAACGTGTGCGTTTTCTAGGCGAATTACAGGCACATAATCTTCAATGGGAACACAGCTGATTCGCTGATTTGTTCCGTTCTGAACAAAAATTCTCTCCCCCCTCCTCACTACACCTCCCCCTTCTCCCTGGAGAGGAAGAAACTGATTTTTATCTTCGCAGGGAAACTGGAACTGCAATTCGCACCGCGCATGTGTGAACCCAGCCTTACTGTCTTGATCACCAGGTGAAAATAAAGGAAAGAGCGTCTAAAAAAGAAAAAAATTATGCGGCCATCACATCTAAGAAGTGGTAAGCTGTAATATAAAAAAAAAAAAAGTTTGCTATTGGGTTTAATGCCACTAAATTAAAAAATAAATAAAAACCCTCCACCCTGCTGACTGGACAATAAAGGAGCTGCAATACAGCAAGGAGTTTATTTTAATCGCTGATCACCCCGGCTGTCAGCACAACATACCCATTACATCTTTGCAGTGGGTGGTGACTCTATGGTTGATTTAACAAACAAAAAACTGTTCACTTTGCAAATGCAGTTGCACTCTGCAAGGGAATTTGGTCCATAAAGTGAAGCTTATAGGTCGAAAAGAATACCCAATCGCATGCAAGAAAAATTAAAAAACAAAAAACACCATTTTTGCTTGCACGTGATTGTATGATGATAGTCAGCAGGGCTTCCCCTCATTTACCAAGCTCTGGAGCAAATTCCCTAGCAGGGTGCAATTGCACTTGCATGGTAAATAGTCTATTTGTCTTCAGTAAATCAACCTTAATAGGTGGTGTGTCAGACTGATGCACAGAGAACACTAATCTCATGGAGAGCAACATACAAGTTGGGCATGGGAGATTTCCGCTGAGTTTTCTAACAAAAGCCAATGATAAATCACCTAGGGGCCGATTTATCTGTTCCAATATTTTTCTTAAAGTTTTTTTTTTTCTCAGACAAAAAAAAACAAAACAAAATGTATTCAGCATCAGATACAAACAATACAAATTCACGAGCAAAAACACCAAAAAAGTACATCACAGGTTACAGTCACATTCGAGTTATCAGAGGAATGCATACAATGGTGGGCATGATCCCCTTCAAGTAATACAGCCATCAAGACCATGGAAATAGAGGTACAACCCCCCCAAATAACCGGGGACAGAAACCAGGCCTGACTATCACCAAGATTACCCTCATCCAATCAGTAGGCGGTTCAGGACAAGGTCGACCGGAGCCAAACCCGGAGTGGCAAGCCACCGGGACCATAATTTGTCAAATTTTCCCAAGCACCCCCAGTGTTGAAAAATATACCTTTCAAGCCTTAAAGTGTCACCCATCCTAGATACGCACTCGATTACTGTAGGGGTTCAGCGGCTGTCCAGTGTCTCAAAATTAATGGGCGAGCCTGAAAGAGGGCTCTGGGTATGGCTTGTCTAGTGATAGTCTTCTATCTAAAAGTTTCAAGGGAGATACAGTCATTGCTTGCCATCAGGTACAACATGCCAGAAAACAAAAGGCTCTCTCTGTAGTACTGTACAGCAAGTGGACTTACATGTAACTAGGGGGGTCAAGTAAAGATTTCACCCAAGATTCACCCAGTTCTTCAAAGTGAATCGTATATGAAAAAAAAAAAATGAATCTAGCGTAAAAGTTGGGAAAACCTTGCGTGAAAATATTGAATAAAATCGATGTGAAAACATTGATAAATGGATTCATTAGTGTTTTGAGGCAGTCTGACTCTTTATTTTTAACTACAATTAAAGCAGAATTAACCCAATTTTTTAAAAAGCTATCATTGACAGGCAGGGTTTTATAAAAGAAGAAACCCTATTCTCTTCTACCAAAAATGTTTCTCTCTGCTTGTCAGCAGTATTGTACACTGAGCCGCACCTGCGCAGCTCAGCGTACATTTATGGCACCCCTCTGTGCCGCGATGATGTGACTCCTGTGCACATGCTCAAGAGTGACGTCATCATGGCCAAAGCCATCCAAGCATCTGACCCCAAAAGGAAGACCAGGCAAAGAAGTAGACCAGTGGAAGAACTGACAGCGCATCCCTGGAGGGCATCACAAGTCTATCTGCCTGCACCTAGGTTTATCTTTTTTTTTTTTTTTTTTTTCATTTTACCTGATTTTGCACTTGCGAAATGTATTTTTGAATCTGAATGTTCATCGATTCATTCTGTTTCCTTAAATCCTGCAATAAAGTATTAAAGCAAACATTAGATCTGAGATTTTGTTATATATATATATATATATATATGTGTGTGTATATGTTCATTTAATGTCTCCATCCCCAGCAGCTCTCATTGCCTACCCAACCCTCAGCGCTCCGTTAAGCCAGGAGGAGAGGAGAAAATATTCAGCACTTGTGGGTGTGGATGAGCATATGACTCGTTCCCCTTCCTCTAACACACCAGTACTTGGTTGGATGCCCAGTGCAGTAACAAGGGGGTAAAAAGTCCTTCAACTATAATGACCATTACATACAGGGCTGCCTTATTTTTTTCAGCAGAGAAGAAGAGGTGCAAAAAAAGGGGAACCATAAAGCAAGCCTGCTGATTTGCCATACATACCCAAAGAACAGGTTTGCTTTAATATAAAAGCTAAACTCGGTACAAAAAGTTGATACACCTATGGATTTATTTATCAAATAATGAATTTATCAAAAGGATCTGTAATTATATATAGTGAATCTTGATTTGTCACGCCTCTGACAGACAGTACATTCAGGCTAGTAACACATTTATACTGGTTCAGCAATTTAGCTTTCAATGTCACACCTTCCCCTCCAGCCTGCTCACTGCACAATAAAAGCAGCATTCTCACCTCTTAAAGCGGGGTTCCACCCAAATGTTGAACAATATCTGTATGTATTCTCTTCCTTGCCTAGATGCTGACATGCCGTTTAAAAAAATTTAAATCGCTGTAATTACCTTTTATTTTTCTATTCTTCTTTGCACTTCCTGGTTCTCCTCCCGTGGGAGTAGGCGTGTTTCTAGCCTCTCCCAGACTCCTGGGAGCTAGTCTCAGGCTTCCCAGGATGCCACTGAGCATGTGCGGGAACGAGCGGTGAATGCTGGGAGCACAGCATTCACCACATCCAGGAAATAAATGCTTGTGGGCTTCAAATGCCCTCAATGAAGATGGAAACTGCCTGCAGTGAATAATATAAGTTATTCTTTCCGACGAAATCTGACACAGGCGGACATATTACACACAATATGTGAGTATGTAATGCTGAGAAGAAAAGTTTGTGAATGAACTAAAAAAAAAACGATAGATAGGTGGACCCCCGCTTTAATAAGGAAAGAGGATTAGGTGGGAGGGAGATGATCAAGAAATCAGTAAAGATGAACCAGGAAATATTCTGCACAGCCAGGAAAATTACTGTATGTAAACAACAAGACTGGCCGAACAGAATAGCAAATCCTTAAAGTAGTATTAAGCACTCAGCACTTTTTTAGTATAACACATTAAGCACTATAAGATAAACATGCCCCGATAAGCTATTTGTTAAAATTCCTAACCCTAGCATGGGAAAGACACACCTCAAGAGAGGTAATAGTGCAGCACACCCCAAATGGTACAATATGGGAAAGTTCCCCCGGGGTTTTTTTTCTAGCAGCAAGATAAGGAATTAGAATAAGTAATTTGGTATAAAAAAAAATAAATTCTTTACATATGATGATACCACGGCAGTTAAAATAGGAGCTCTGGTAGGAGACTAAAAAAACATTCCAAATACAGAAAATGCAAACGCAGAATTATACATGGCATTACATATCAGAATGTCAGTTTTATAAAAACGTCTGACACGTTTCGACCCTTACAGTTAAGGTCTTCTTCAGAGGATTAGATTGCTGCAAAGAAATTACATATTCACATGTCAAATTTTAACAAATTATTAATAAATCGTGGTATAGAAAGTATGGATATAACATACAGTTACCCAATGGAAGGTTTATTTGGAAAAACCCTCTTAAATTACTTATCTGGCAGCTAAAAAAAAAAAAAAAAACCCTGGGGGAACTTTCCCACAAAATTCCTAACCTTTTGTTTACAGCTTTCAAAGCTTCTGGCTCCTGTAAAACTAATTCCATTGAAGACCGGAAGTTCAGGGAAGTAACACTAATGCCGCGTACACACGACCGGTTTAGCCGTTGGAATAAATGCCGAAGGTTTCTCCGACAGAATTCCATTCAAGCAGTTTTGCTTACACACATTCAATCCAAAGTCCGACCGTCCAGAACGCGGTGACGTACAGCACGTACGATGGGACTAAAAAAAGGAAGTTCAATAGCTTCCATCTCGTACTTGCTTCAGAGCAAGCATCGTTTTTGGTCCATCAGAACAGCATACAGACGAGCGTTTTTCCGATAGGAATTGGTTCCGTCAGAAATATTTAGAGCATGTTCTATTTCTAGGTCTGTCAGGATTTTCGAAAAAAGAAGTCTGATGAGGCATACACATGATCGGAATATACGATGAAAAGCTTCCGTCTGACTTTTGCTGTCGGACATTCCGCTTGTGTGTACAGGGCATTACAGTGCTATGTAGAAGCAGTCTGTTAGCTTGGGGAGGGGGATTCCCTTGTGATCATAGATTATGGGGCTGTGATTCTATTGAGGCATACAGTGCAGGGATATAACTGTAGTTCCTGCACACAAGGGTGGTTCCATAGGATGCTGCAAGAGAGGAGCCAATCTGAAGCAGGAAACCTGGGGACAGTGTTCATAGTTATGGATTAAATTGGAACATAGGCAAGGATTAACCACTTGCTGACCGTCCTATAGCAGTTTTACTGCTACAGGGCGGCCGCTGTGCACAGGATCACGTATATACAGGTAATCCTGCACTTCCAGATAGCAAGTGCAAATACGCACCGCCGTCAGCTCACCCCTCTGTGATTATACACAGCGAGAGACGATCAGCAGGTACAGTGGGACTCTATGTCCCTCGGCACCTGTGGATCATCCTGCAGAGTGGCAGAACGTCAGTAAACAAGGCAGATTGCCGGTCTGACAGGATGAAAGGCTTGGAATCCGTGTCTCTGTAAAGCAGGGACAAGGATTCATGTCTTCCCCTAGTAAAAGCACCTCCCACACTGTAATAAAACAAAGGCTAGGCATACAGTTAACATACAGTTAACCCTTTGATTGCCCCTGTTAAGCCCTTCCCAGCCAGTGTCAGTGCATATTTTTAGCACTGATCACTGTATTAGTGTCACTGGTTCCCAAAAAAGTGTGTCAAAAGTGTCACTTAAATAAAAATTGCTAAATATCTATCCCATAATTTGTAGACACTAACTTTTGCGCAAACCGAGCAATATAAGCTTATTGGGGTTTTTTGGCCAAAAACTCTTTTTATTGGATATGTTTTATAGCAGAAAGTAAAAAAAAAAAAAAAAAAAAAAAATTGTCGACCTACTTTTGTTTATAGTGCAAAAAATATGAAAACTGCAGAGGTGATCAAATACCACCCAAAAGAAAGCTCTATTTGTGGGGAAAAAAAGGACATACATTTTATTTGGGTACAACGTCACAGGACCACACAATTCTCAGTTAAAGTAACGCAGTGCCGTATTGCAAAAAATTACTTGGTTATGTGGGGGGGGGGGGGGAATCTTTCCGGAGCTGTAGCAGTTAAAAGATAAAGAAGCTGCACACTCATGAAGTGAATAAATCAGCTGTTAAAAAAAGCGTGAAAAACTGACAGTATCACTATAAAGTGTATAAAAATCCTTCAATATTTTTTTTTGCGACGCTGTTCCCAATACAATTTATGTCCTTTTTTTCCTACAAATAGAGCTTTCTTTTGGTGGTATTTCTGGTATTTGATCACCTCTGCAGTTTTAATTTTTTGCGCTATGAACAAAAAAAGGCTGTCAATTTTGAAAAAAATAAAATATCTATTGCTTACTTTCTGCTATAAAACGCATCCAATAATAAAATTGGAAAAAAATCTAAATTTCTTCATCAATTTATGCCAATATGTTTTCTGCTACCAATTTTTGGTTAAAAAAAACCCCCCAATAAGCGTATATTGATTGGTTTGCGCAAAAGTTATAGCGCCTAAAAACTATGGGATGATTTAAGGAATTATTTATTTTTTACTAGTAAGGGCCCTTTCACACTGGGGTGGGGGCGGTGGTAAAGCGCCGCTATTGTAAGCAGTGCTTTACCATCGGTATGCGGCCACTAGCGGGGCAGTTTCACCCCCCTGCTAGCGGCCGAGAAAGGGTTAAAACCACCGCAAAGCGCCTCTGCAGAGGCGCTTTGCCGGCGGTATAGCCGCGCCATCCCATTGATTTCAATGGGCAGGAGCGGTATATACTCCGCTCCTTCACCGCTCCGAAGATGCTGCTAGCAGGACTTTTTTTCCCGTCCTGCTAGCGCACCGCTCCAGTGTGAAAGCCCTCGGGGTTTTTACACTGGAATTAAAGCAGCGGCACTTTCAGGTCGGTTTGCAGACGCTATTATTAGCGCAATAGCGCCTGCAAACTGCCCGAGTGTGAAAGGACCCTAATGACGGCGATCAGCAACTTGTAGCGGCGAACAATCGGACACAAAGTGACACTTTTTTGGGGAACGGTGACAAAAATATGCACACATTAACATTTTGAATTGACCGTTTGTCTTTTTGCAATTAATGTCTTATGTCCAATAAATTATATATTTTGATAGCATACTGCCTGGGGTAACTATACACCATTCTTTTGGGCTTCTGCCCACTTTTCTATAAGGGATTAACATCAGTCGCGATCAAAGGGTTAAATGTGATTCTAGGGAATGATTACTAACTGTGGGGGAGATGCTTGTACTGTGGGAAGGCAGAGATCCATTGTTCCTGCTTAGCAGAAACACAGGATCACTACCTCCCATTCTCACGGAATGACAATCTGCCGTGTTTACATAGGCAGACCGATATTCTGCTTCCCTCGGGAACGATCGGCGGGTCTGATTGGCTCCCGCTGTGATTGGACACAGCAAATCGCAGGCGGCACACGTGGGCACCCCAGACCCAGAAGTTCAGAATTACATACAGGTGCGCGATTATGCACAGTAGAGCCGCCTTGCCGGTGTGTATATTATATATATTACACACACACAGTATATGGTCGGCAAAAGGTTAATCAAAATTGCATTTCAGTTTTCGGCCAAGTGCCTCCTGAACTTTCAGTTTTGGCAATGGAATTTTCATTTCGGTGCACCATTACTTTAAAGTATGGTACACAATACTAACATAAATAGATCTGACAGAGAAAACTAGAAATGGGTGTGCCACATCCCGTAATTGTAGAAAAAAAGAAAAATACCCTTGGATTTGGGACTTTCTAGGCACTACCACAATGCAAAAAGGAATTGGTATAAATTGTTTTATTGTACAAAAAGCATGTCAAAATAAGAAAGTGTATATGAACAATACATAAATACATCTAAAACGTGGATACAGAATAAAAACCAGTCAATGACAAATGAACATATCTCCCTGAACCAGACGCATTTCGGAGAAATCTTTTCCTTCATCAGGGTTCTTTATGGAGAAATTAGTATATTATATTCATTGGCAAAACAACTGAACATCCATAAATTTAAAAATGGGAGAGGTGCAACCTCGCATCCGGCTCCCCACATGCAGTACTCCAATGGTCAACTCACGATGTATGTAGATGGCAGAAGAGACATATCAAGGGGGGGATTTGGGAAAATCCCCAATAGCATCAAAAAGACACCACATCCTGGCCCGGGCGCAGCACTTGTATGCATGCTGGGGTCCAAGGGCAACAAACCTATAAGTAAAAATATCCGCATATACCGGCAGGTGGAACGGTCTGTTAACCATGGAGGTCCATGCGGATAAACACTGCAGTTCTGGTTACTGAAGCCCCCTGATTCCCTCGTGAAGACTGAGGAGAAGAATAAATTCAATACCTTCGCCATCTCCCCATCCTTTGTAACCAGATGTCATCCTTCATTCTTTATGGGGCCAATATGGTCTGTCCTCCCTTTTTTACTGCTTACATACTTAAAGAATTTCTTGGGATTTTTTTTTGCTCTCCTCCGCTATGTGTCTTTAATGTTCTATCTTAGCCGTCCTTATTTTTCACTCTTACATTTCTTGTTGCATTCTTTATAAAGTCTGGATCATGATGATGATCCCTCAACCTTGTATTTTTTGAAGACCTTCTCCTTTGCTTTTATATGCATTTTTAAATTGGAGTTAAGCCATTCAGGACTTTTGTTCGCTCTTTTAAATTTATTAAACAATGGGATGCACTGGCTAATGGCCTTATTTAATATGCTCTTAAAAGAAAACCCATCTCTCCTCCGTGTTCTTTGTTCCTAAGATTTTATCCCAATTTATGTCTTCTAGCAAGGTTCGTAGTTTAGGGAAGTTGGCTCTTTTGAAATTCAGTGTCTTTGTATTTCGCTTATGTTTCCTATTTGTGCGATTTATACTGAAGCCGATTGACCAGTGATTGCTGTTACCTAAATTGCTCCGTATTTCCACATTCGTGATCAGGTCTGTAATGTTGGTAATCAGTAGATCCAGTGATGCTTTATTTCTAGTTGGTGCATCTACCATCTGACCCATAAAATAGTCCTGCAAGACATTTAGGAACTGACGAGCCTTAGACGAATGCGCGGTTCCCTCCGCCCAGTCTATGTCTGGATAATTAAAATCCTGCATTATATCACTTCCTATCCTTGCTGCTAATCCAAATTGTGATAGGAGATATGTCTCCCCTTCCTCCCTCAGGTTAGGGGGCCTATAGCATACTCCCAGTATTATTTTCCCCTTAGCTTCATCCCTTTGGAGCTCTACCTATAAGGATTCCACCTCCTCCCTAACACTTTCTGTACCTTGAGCTCTTCTTCACTGTTAGCAAAATTAACACGTTCCAGAGACAGAGAGTCCTCCATCTGTTTAATCTCCCTTTCCTTCTCTTCAATTCTAAAAAAACAAAAAACAAAAAAAAACACATTAAGAAAGGTCAGAATATCAATAAAGACTCTTCAGTGGCTGAGTGGCCAAGGGCATAAAGCAATCTATCAGTGAAAAGAGCCTTCAAAACGCAAGAGAGAAAGAGAAAAGAGATCAAAAGAAATCTACGGGAAGAGGCTTCGGGGCTGTACATTTGTTTGTACCACAGAACAAAGACAAAAGAATCATACTTACGATTTCTTCAACTCCTCGACAATAACTGATGCAGAAGACTAGAAAAAAAAAAAAAAAAAACACAAAAAGATCAACATAAACACCCATTTTCGGACAAATATAATTAATTAAAAAAAAAACACTGCCAATGGACAAAGTGTAAATGCCTGCTACCCTTTGCACAACCATCACATTTTTGGTTTTATTTAGAGTTTTGAAGGCCATTCAAATAATAAATATGCACATTTGGGTAAACACATGGAACAGAAAAGATAACTGGTGCTTTATTTTTTTAGGGTACATAAACCGTGAGGTTAAAGTGACATTAAAAGGTTTGTTTTTAAATAAAAAAAACATGTTATACTTGCCTGCAGTCCCAATCCCCTTCTTCACAAGTCCCCTACCAGAGATCCTGGCTCCACCCCCTTAACCAGTGCCCCCAACAGCAGGCCGCCATAAAGAATACCTGTCACATGCCTATTGCTGTCACAAGGATGTATACATTCCTTGTGAGAGCAATAAAAGTGATCAAAAAAAAAAAAAAAAGTGTAAAAAATGAAAAAAAAAAAATGAAAAATGTAAAAGCCCTTGTCCCCCCCATGCTAGCGCCCAAAGGCGAGCGCATGCGTTGGTACCGCACGCACACAGCAATCGTACCAAACATGTGAGGTATCGCTGCGAACGTCAGATCATGGACAGTAATTCTAGCACTAGGCCTCCTTTGTAAATACACTATATTGTCAAAAGTATTGGGACGCCAGCCTTTACATGAACTTTAATAGCATTCCAGTCTTAATCTGTAGGGTTCAGCCCACCATTTGCAGCTACAACAGCTTCAACTCTTCTGGGAAGGCTGTCCACAAGGTTTAGGAGGGTGTCTATAGGAATGTTTGATCATTCTTCCAGAAGCGCATTTGTGAGGTCAGGCACTGATGTTGGACGAGAAGGCCTGGCTCGCAGTTTCGGCTCTAATTCATCTCAAAGGTGTTCTAATCGGGTTGAGGTCAGGACTCTGTGCCGGCCAGTCAAGTTTCTCCACCCCAAACTCACTCATCCATGTCTTTATGGACCTTGCTTTGTGCACTGGTGCGCAGTCATGTTGGAACAGGAAGGGGCCATCCCCAAACTGTTCCCACAAAGTTGGAAACGTGAAATTGTTCAAAAATGTCTTGGTATGCTGAAGCCTAAAGAGTTCCCTTCACTGGAACTAAGGGGCCAAGCCCATCCCCTGAAAAACAATCCCACACCATAATCCCCCCTCCACCAAACGATTTGGACCAGTGCATAAAGCAAGATCCATAAAGAAACGGATGAGTGACTTTGGGGTGGAGGAACTTGACTGGCCGGCACAGAGTCCTGACCTCAACCCCATAGAACACCTTTGGGATGAATAAGAGCGGAGACTGTCAGGCCTTCTCGTCCAACATCAGCGCCTGACCTAACAAATGCGCTTCTGGAAGAATGGTCAAACATTCCCATAGACACACTCCTAAACCTTGTGGACAGCCTTCCCAGAAGAGTTGAAGCTGTTAAAGCTGCAAATGGTGGGCCAAACTCCATATTGAACCTCGTGGACTAAGGCTGCTTTCAAACTGAAAGCGCCAGCTGTTAGCGGTAAAGGGCCACTCATTTTAGCGGCGCATTTAACCCTAAAGAAGGGGTTATAAACTTCTGTGTCACAGCGCTTCCAAAGCGGTTTCCAGGCACTTCAGAAGCGCTGCCCATTCATTGCAATGGGCAAGGACATTTTGGGAGCGCTGTACATACCGAACTCAAACTGCCCAAGGATGCTGCTTGCAGGGCTTTTTCTAACGTCCCCCAAGCGCACCACCTGGGTGTGAAAGCACCCATTGCAGAGAACAGGAGGGAGTTTGGGATGCCACTAAACTTCGTGTGTGTTAAGGCAGATTTTCCAATACTTTTGACAATATAGTGTATACAGTGGTAACCTATAAAGGCTTTTAAAGCGTCACCTATGGATAGTAAAATTTACGGAATATGTCGCCACTGTGCAGGCGTGAGCAATTTTAAAGCGTGACATGTTTGGTATCCATTTACTCAGCGTGACATCGTTTATATTTTACAAAAAAATTGGGTTATGTATTGTGTTTTTTGCATTCAAATAAAAAAAATTAAAAAAGTGCATTTCTCCCCAAAAATTGTGTTTGAAAAACTGCTGCGCAAATACCGTGCGACATAAAAAAATTGCAAAACCCACAAATGTATTCTCTAGGGTCTCTGCTTTAAAAAAATATATAATGTTTGGGGGTTCTAAGTAATTTTTTAGCAAAAAAACTAAATCTGATTTTCACATGTATACAAGTGACAGGAAAATCCTGGTCTTCAAGGGGTTAAAGTGAAAGTAAATCTGGGGTTTAAAGGAACACTTCCACGATGAAATAACGGAAGATGTCACTACTGAACTCTTTTTAAGAATACTAGTTCCTTGGCTGTCATTCTGATGCTTTGGCTTCAATGTTGTCTGAACTGCTGATCCAGAACATTTACAGAAATAAGAAATTCTAACACTTTACAGCACAGGTGTCAAACACAAGACCCGCGGGCCTTGTCATGTGGCCCGCAGTGACTCCCGGCCGCCACCTCCGGCTCTCACCCGCTCTTCCTGCCGTCACTTGTAAACGGCCTCGAATACAAATACTTGTTTCACGCTTTCCTCTCCCCAAATTACTATGAAAAAAAGACAAAGGTAAATTCTTTTTACCTGAACTTGCACCTGGGAATGGTATTTCTGGATCTGAACGTTCAATGCTTCATTTTGCTTCAACAAATCCTTACAGAGAAAAGAAACAACAAAAAAAAAAAAAAAAAAAAGTTAGCCCCATCTTAAAGATGACATTAATACCATTTTTGCAAGTTTTTTTTAAAAAATAAATAAATAAATAAATACAAATCACTGAAGAAAACCTGGAGTCAGTCTCTACAAATCTCTGGAAGTGGTAAATATATCACATTTCCATATGCAATATTAGCAAAATTTTTTCCTTATTAAAGCGTACTTAAAGAGGCGCTCCAGTCTGGGCCCAAAAAAATGTTAAAGTCAGCAGCTACAAATACTGTAGCTGCAAACTTTGAATATAAGGACACTTACCTGTCCAGGGATCCAGCTATTTCGGCACCCTGAGCCTTCGAGTGCAGGCGCCAGCATCTTCACCAAGGGAAACCGGCAGTGAAGCCTTCAGGCTTCACAGTTGGTTTCCTACAGCCCATGTGTGAGTCGCGCTGCGCTTTCTGAATGGTCCCGCTGTCTTCTGGGACCTGTGTGTGTCCCAGAAGGCAACAGGGAAGGAGGAGGGGCCGGGAATACTTGGGGGTTTTCCATGGCAATCTTACCCGGAAGTGGGAGCAGTTACCTGTCAAAACCAGGTACTCACTCCCCTTCAAAAAGTGAAAAAAGTGGCAGTGGGGGAGGGTGCGAACAAGTGGAGCTTCCCCTTTTGGGTGGAGCTCTACAATAAGTCCTGAACCACTAAATATGTACAGAACAATGCATTTAGCATTTCCAACAGAAATGGTTATTTAAAGCCAACACTGGGAGATTAGGTCCAGGTGGAAGTCACGAGAAAGCTTGGAGGACCCAAGTTCTCCACAAATTACCAAGTGGCATCAGAGGATCATATAATGAACATTTTCATTAAGGAAAAGCCAAACAAGACAGTACCTGCATCTGAATCTGAAGGTTGTCATCTTGCCCTGCTTCCATGAGCTGCATGAGTCTCTGCTCAAGCTGTTGGTTGCTCACCATAGTGTCTGTGAGCTTGCTGTGTAGACTCTGAATTTCAGCGTCCTTGGCAATAAGCTTCGATTGTAAATCTGCAAAAAAGGAAAGGGTATCAGGTGATTACAAAGAACCAAAGAGGGCAAGTAAACAAGTTAATCAGCAATAAACCAGCCTAATAAAGTGTACAAGCTACAAAACTCTTAGGGTCAATATCAATAGGCTTTCGCTGAGTATTCCATTAGAACATATGCAGGTGCGTTTGAAAAGAAAAATGCAACGTTCGACTGAAAATCCTGCTTTAGACGAGGTGCATTTCAATTTGAAACCTGAACAGGACACGCTGCACAATATAGTGGAATAAAAAGCAGGACAAATGCAGCCTTTAAACTGCCATGTGTGCTGCTCCTTTAAAGTCAATAAAACTTTGGTGACAACTTAAAAAAAAAAATAAATGCCCTCTGCGCAATTACCAATAGAAATATGAGTAAATATGTATAGGCTGCAGCCTACATTGAAATATGTTCCCAAACCTACATAAATAATATATTCTAATAGTGCCAACCCTACTAACAATTATACATCCCAATAGCCAATTTGCATTTGAAATAAATAACATGAATTAAATAAACTCAAAAAAAGAAAAAATATATAGAATAGCTTGCGTGCTGAAAAATATATGTGATATAGCATGCAGGTTATTTTTTTTATTTTAGCTTATTTAATATATTTCAAACAAAAATCTGCAATTGGTATGTAGAATTGTTTTAGTGGGGTTGTTCGGCACTAATGGAATTTCAGTGACATGCATTTGACAGGCATGCCAAACACACGTCAAGTGCAGGAAAACCATGCGCGTTGACTCAACTCCTTGAATAGACTATCACTGCGGGGGTGGAAGGCAAACTGCTACAAGCATTAAACGATACATTAAAAAACAATAAATAATGTTCACTAATTATTCTTTTTTACTAGGTGCCTGGAAGGCATTACACCCACAATCAGCAGATAGCGGGTGCCATGCACGACTCCAGCGAATCTGCCTGCTTGTACCTCGTACGGGCAGGCAGATACACACAGACAGGAAGAATCAAGAGACTACCAGAGCGCTCAACAGCACCCTAGTAGTTCATAGAGAACTACAAGCCAACAGCTGCAAAGGCTATCGGTACTTGTATTAAAAAAGGATACCAAGGAAAAATACAAGGGAAAATCCAAGCTCTACTTACCGACCAGCCTGCAACCAACAGATTAACCTGACTAACCGTATGCGTTTAAAAACTGGGGTTTAGTTGCACAAATTTGCAAATACATGCGTAAGATGCAGGCCCCGGCAAGGCACCCTGTGATCTATAGTTCCTACCTCTAACTTATAAGAGGCTCCACAGTGGAAGCACATGCATTCTGATAAGATAGATGAAGGCAGACAGACTGGAGGGAGCCCACCCCACCTTAAAATAGGTACAGGGGCACATTGAACACCCAGCATATAGCACAATGGCTGCAAAGGTGTCAATGTGTGGTCTGACCTAAAATCAAGCATACAACGAATTGGCCACTGCCCTCACCTATAACTGGCCTTTGCAGCAAGGAGCACTGGAGGGCAATGCATATAAAAAAAAAAAAACCAAGGAAAATTCCAAGCTCTACTTATTGACCAGCCTGCAACCAACAAGATTAACCTGTCTAACAGTATGCATTTAAAAACAGGGGTTTATTTGCACAAATTAGAGGTAGGAACTACAGATCACAGGGTGCCTTGCCGGGGCCTGCATCTTACGCATGTATTTGCAAATTTGTGCAACTAAACCCCTGTTTTTAAACGCATACTGTTAGTCAGGTTAATCTGGTTGGTCGCAGGCTGGTCGATAAGCTTGGAATTTTCCTTGGTCTTTTTTTGACATGCGTTGCCCTCCAATGCTCCTTGCTGCAAAGGCCAGTTATAGGTGGGGGCAGCTGCCAATTTGTTTTATCGGTACTTGTAGTTCCCAATTCACAGAACTCTGTGTGTGAATGACTTGAACAGGTGTCATTTAAGTTTTAAGCTTTCAAATCCTTCCTGTCGCAGCTGAATGCCAGGCTGTTCCAAGAGGCAAAGCTCTTCAGAGTGGTGCTAGAGCTTGCTGCCAATCCCAGCCACCATGCATTCCCACTGGCCATCCTCTCACATATCTAAAGAATAAAATAGGGGAGTTTAACACTTTCTTACTATAATTCTAAAAAGATTTTGCCAATAAAGACACTTTACAGAATCAGGAAATGCATGACTCCATTAACAGAAAAATAAAATAAAGCATTAGATGCCAAGATGTCATTTTTTTTTTTTAGGCTCGTTGGCTTCCTGGCTTCTGGGATTTCAGACAGAGTAAACCACAGTACCCATCTGAAGTAAAGTAAAAGGTTACTATATTTAGAAAAACTGAGAACAGAGCATTAATTATTCAAATACAAATTTAGTTCTGACATAACCCACATACAAAACGGTTCTGACAGTTTGAACAAAATCTTAACATACAAGCTAGCGTTTGAACCTCATGCTTACGAGCTTCGTTATAAAGGCAGCAATATGTATGCAATCATGCCCTTAATTTGGTGGACATGCCCTTAAAGTGATTGTAAATGTTATACTTACCTGCTCTGTGTAATAGTTTTGCACAGAGCAGCCCCGATCCTCCTCTTTTTGGGTCCCCCACTGGAGGTCCTGGCTCCTCCCCCCTGCTGAATGCCCCCAATAGCAAGCCTCTTATTATGGGGGCATACAAGCAGGTTCACTCCTGAGCCACACTCCTGTGAATGTTTTTTTGTCCAGTTTAATCCCACACTCCAAAGACATGCTGGTAGGTAATTGGCCCAAGTATGTGTATTAAGGATAAGCTCCGGCGTGTTGGCACACACCACGTGCAGAGCCCGCCAGGAAGTCGGCACTGCACTGCGCTAATCACAGGCAGTGCGACATTGTCCCGATGCGCGGCTGCACAGATGGGAAAATGTCTCACTGCCTGGGATTAGCACAGCGCAGTGCCGACTTCCTGGCGGGCGCTGCACATGGGCTGTGCGAACACGTCGGAGCTCATCCTTACTGTGTATGTATGAATGTGAGTTAGGGACCTTAGATTGTAACCTTGTACAATACATGTGTAAAGCGCTACGTAAATTGACGGAGCTATACAAGTACCTGTAATAGATTAAAATAAATTTCAACAGTGTGGTGGTGGAGTTTGGACAAAGTAACAGTTGTTCTCTTATATCTTTGTCAATCTCTTAAAACGTTATGTCTTTTTTTTTTTTTTTTTTTTTTAGGATGAAGTGCACATGTGACGTTTTATATTTCTTCTCATCTTATCATTGAGTTTGGAGTAACAAAGCTCCCCTAGCGGAGAGTAAAAGGCAGATTGAGCACTGGGTATAAACAACAATAATGGAACAACAAATCGTCCTAGTGGAACAGTTTGCTTAAGTTCTGAAAAGATGAAAAAGTGTGATTTGACATGTACTTGGATGGTATGGAAACAAACAGAATCAAATAAAATCTTATCTCACAAACAGTATTCTCGTCTGTAGTCTTTTTCTTTCCTGCACCAAGTTTCTACAGAAATTCAAACCACAAAGATGTGAGGTGTAACATTGTTGCCAGAAGAGGGAAAACATTTGATGCTTTAAAAACAAAATTTATTTTACCATCAAGGGTTCTACCCATTTTAATAATTTGGGACCAAAAAAAAAAAAAAAGAATTGAGAAAAAAAAAAAAAAAGTTACCTTGCTGAGCCTTTTCTGAGTCAGATTCCCGTTTCCGTAGATATGATTCAATTTCTTCCCATCTTCTTTCTGCATCCTGTATCTGAGCCTGGAATTCATAGTACAAGAGAAAAATAAAACTGAGAAAACTATGCAATTCTAGTATATCCACACAATAAACACTCATTCACTAATTAAATGGGCATAGTGTAACATCTTTATTGTACAAGCAAATTCAGAACTGCCTGGTCACTTTTTTTGACTGCATGTGACAGAAAGTCCATACAGTTCCATAATGGCTGGCTACAAGAAAATGCTTACAAAATATGCCCATTTATCAGACAAAGGAAAAGGAATTTTAAAGCTTAGCTCTAACACATTTTTACACAGATGAATTATTACATTTATAGTATGTTTTGAAGCATTATATAGTTTTCCATACCCAAAAGGGCTGGCGTGTCATTTTGAAGTTTTATGATGAAAAACTCTTCATGGTCTCTGAACATTAGGTCTGGGACTACTGTAACTAAACAGAGTAGGATTTTGGTACTCACTGTAAAATGCTTTACTTGGTCCTTTGAGGGACATAAGAAGTCTTTCAACTTTTGGTTATACTGCTGCCTACAGGAAAATTGGACACTGGCAAACAAAATATGAAGACCAGCCTTGGATAATGTCTACAACTATCTGCATGCCTCAGTTTTGTAGCAAAGCAGTGTCGACAGCATGATCATGAAAGTAGACTGAGACCTGTGATGCTCAATGGGCTTAAAGAAAAGTATTTAGTGGAGAGTACAAAAATGCACATTTCTTTCTCGTCCATTGAGGGACACAAAGTCATTCAACTTAGAGAAGTCCAAAAGCAGGCAACACTGAAGTGTGGGCAACAAAGCAAAGAAAGGTTTACAGGCCCAAGAAATTAAAAAAAACAAACTGTCTAATGCCTTTAACTCAGAGTCAGTTGAAGGATCTTATGACTGAAGATCGCATAAGATGAGGCAACATGATCCACCCAGTAGAAGAACTAGAGAATGTGTAAACTGAAGTACAAGTAGCAGTCTTTTAAATCTGGGAAACAGTTGCTTGATGCTGAAAAGTACCCACAGATCTAGTGGAGTGTGCTTTGATAGGAAAGGATGGAACACAATCTTTGGGACCATAAACTTGGATGATGGTCTGTCTGAGCCTCCCAAGTATGCTGCAAAAAGCCAGGGTACTTCCCTTATGGGCACTATCCAGGATGACAAAAAAAGGAGAATCAGTCTGTCTAAAGGAAGCAATGGCTCCAACAGCTTGAACCACATTTAGACAATGGATTACAATTTCCTTTTAGTGAACTGGAGGGAGAAAAACTAGGTACGGTTCAAAAAATATAGAATAGAAAACCCCCCAGGGGTATTTAAGCAGCAAGAAACAATATAGAACAATTAACCAATTCGTAAAAAAAAAAAAGTAAAAGTGTATTATTTTTATAAAACAGACTAAAATATGAGCTCCGGTTAGAAATAACAAAATATACTACAATAAAGAGATAAGAGACGATAACCCTGATAGATTGATAATTGATCCTGCAAATGCGTTTCAAAAATATGAATCGTAATCTTCATCAGCGGGATTGGGTTATCGTCAATCAATCGGGAATGAGGTTTTTGACCAGAGCAAATTTAAACCGAGTGCAGGAAAAGTTTTGCCTTTAGTTACACTTCAAATTGCATTTTTTTTTTCAAGTGCACAGAGAAAACTAGATTGAGGAGTGAGAGAACAAAGATCTCTGAATCAAGATTGAAAGACCACAAACTGGACCTTTGTTAGTGCTAGGAGCCAAACGCTGGGTTGAGAGGATTAATTCTATAGGGAATATATAGGGTGGAAGCCCCAAGACTCACACCAAATAAAGTATGTCTTCCATGTCCAACCAAAGACCATGCATGAATTAAAATTTCTAGCTTTCAACATCATAGAGATCACCGATTCGTAAAACTTGAACTTCAACTTCAGTAGCCATGTCATTAAAGCCAGCAATTGTAAAGCAGGATGGTAAACTGGTCTTTGTTCCAATCTTTTGTTTCAATCTCGTAGAGCCCACAGAGGTCTGTCAAGAATCATACCAGATCTGTGCACAACATCCATTTGGCCCAGCCTGGAGTAACGAGTATCAACTTGCACGCAACTTGCAACAATGCACGCCAACTTATTCTTGCAATGTAGAGGAGGAAGAAGCTTCAGTGGCGTCAAGCCATAATTTAGGCTGTATCAACGTCACCGAGTCACCACAGAATCCACTAGTGAATCCCTAAATCTGCAATCAAACCTGTACACTTTGCTGTTGTACCTGGAGGCCAAGGAGGTTAACATCCAGCTTCCCCCATCTGTGACAAAAGTCCTGCAGCACTTCTGGAAACTTTGTTGCCAACTAGCCACACCTGTGATGTACATAGAGGACAAGGCTGGGACGTGAAAGTTCTGCCCAGGACAGGATGCAATCTACCTCACTTGCCATGGAGAGACTTATGGTTCCTCCATGCCATTATACTACGTAATCCAGATTGGATGACCTACCAGGAGGATGGTCCCAATGTTACAAAGACAGCCAAATTGGCCAAAGCTCCAGGATGAGGAGATGAGGACTCTTCTGACAACCAAGTCCCTTACACTGACAAGGTGCCTATTACTCCTCCCCAGCCCAACAGACTGGCATCCATCAGAAGGATCTTCTAAACAATGGGAATGACAGACTTCCAATTTCAAAGCCAAATTCTTGAGTCACCAAGGCAGAGACAACCTGGTCCGCGTTGCCAAATGAACTGATCTGTCCAGGGACTGACTGATTTTAGGCAATTGAACTGCCCCGAAGGCAGCTGCCACTGCACTCAAGACTCATTAAAAAGCAGAGAGTGTTGCACGACTCCTGAACTGAAGAGTTTGAATGTGATATCTAAAGTGCCTTCTGTTGAAGAAACAGTCTAGCCTTAGCAGTCCAGGACTGGACCCAGACACTTTAAACAATAAGTTGATTTTGAGAGTTCAGGATCCAACTGAACCACTGCATATCCTTGACAGCCAAAGCCACAGGGTCTAAAAGAGCCCCCCCAGACTGTTCACTCAACACATTGTGTGTGGAGCGATTTTCTCCTCTATTGTAGACTTGCTGTTTGTACTTCACAAGTTGGCCACATTAGGTAGGCCTCCACTTTATTTTTCTACCACAGGCCACCAAAAGGGGGAAATGTTTCCATTTTACTTTCCAGACGCTTCCTTCTCCCTGGCTTTAAAAATACAATATAGGTATTTTTAGTATTTGAAATTGAGGACATAGAGGACCCTCAACTATATATAGGCTTGCATGGAACTCGCAACAGAGGTTGGGACAGAAAAACTGCCTCAGCTCTAGACAGACAACGCTAAAGGGAACCGCCAGACATACTGGTGTGGCCTGAAAAGAGTGTAAACTGAAACGCAAACGAGTAGTCACTGCTGACCACTTGAAGATTGAAGAGAACACCAGCATACATGAATACGCTGTAGATGACTGGAGAAGCTACCAGAAATTCAGAGCTGTCACAGCAAAAACATAAGTATAAATTCTGGAAAACCTGCGCTCAGTGGCGGATTGGAGAGACTTGAGGGATTTAACATTTCCAGCTGTTAACGGACAAATTATACCAAACAAGCAGAAAAGAGCAAAAACTGAAGAACATATGCAAACACTCCTAAGGACACTAGCAAAAAACTGAAACATAATGGAATTGTGGGCAGCATTATCTTGTGCTACTCGACATTTTTGCTGCCATTGTAAATTTCTCCTGTGGGCAGCAACATAACCCAACAGTCTCATGCCCCGTACACACGGTCGGATTTTCCGACGGAAAACGTGTGTCGAAAATTCCGACCGTGTGTAGGCTCCATCACACATTTTCCATCGGATTTTCCGACACACAAAGTTTGAGAGCAGGATATAAAATTTTTCGACAACAAAATCCGTTGTTGGAAATTCCGATCGTGTGTACACAAATCCGACGCACAAAGTGCCACGCATGCTCAAAATAAATAAAGAGATGAAAGCTATTGGCCACTGCCCCGTTTATAGTCCAGAAGTACGTGTTTTACGTCACCGAGTTCAGAACGATCGGATTTTCCGACAACTTTGTGTGACCGTGTGTATGCAAGACAAGTTTGAGCCAACATCCGTCGGAAACAATCCTAGGATTTTGTTGTCGGAATGTCCGAACAAATTCCGACCGTGTGTACGGGGCTTAAGAATTACGGTCTCTCATAATGAGCGAGAAAAATAAAATTTTGCTAGAGTTGAGCTTTGAACACAAATTTATTAAAATCTGCACAATCATTATTCTACTGTACATTCTGTCCAAGTAGTACTGAGAACTTCTCATGAACAGCTCATTTTCTCACCTTCAACCCTGCCACCACCTGCTCCTGATTCTTCTTATGCTGTTCCTCCTGAGCCAAACTGCTGTTCTTATCATTCAATTCTTTCACGAGCCGGGTATAATCCTGACGCAGCTTAATAAGCTCATTAGACTGCCTGGGGAAAAAAAAAAAAAAAACAGGGCTATTCAGTATTATATTGTATATCTAAAAATCTAATACTATAAGAGTCATACTATTAAAATGACTGATCTGAAGACTGAGCACTAAATAGCAAACCCTTGACAAAAATGCAATATTAGAAAACAGGGGGATAGAAACCGGCACATTCCGTATTAAAAGCACCACACAGTAAAGATAGTTAGGCACACATTTAACCCCTTTGATTGCCCCAGATATTAAACCCTTCCCAGCCAGTGTCATTAGTACAGTGTACATCATTAACACTGATTACTGTATTAGTGTCACTGGAGATGTCAGTGGCAGTTAGCAAGTTTCCACAAAGTGTCAGATTGACCGCCCTCCCGCTATAAGTCACTGATCACCGCCATTACTAGTATGAGGGGGCAGGATTAAAGTATACAGTGCGATCCGGAAAGTATTCACAGCGCTTCACTTTTTCCACATTTTGCCATGTTACAGCCTTATTCCAAAATTGATTAAATTCATTATTTCCCTCAAAATTCTACAAACAATACCCCATAAAGCCAATGTGAAAGAAGTTTTTTTTTTTTTTCCTATAACATAACCTTTTATTGAACAAAAAAAGAAATGATAAACATCAATAAAGCATTCGAGACAAATATCAAGTATAATACACAGTATCACAGATAGGTATCTTGCAATGACATCTCTTATGTTATATGAATTAACACAAGATATCGCTTTTAGCATCATTAATATTCAGTAGTGTTCTTCCATTGAATATGCTATGCCTTTATTATTTCTAGCCCTCTTCACTATGGACATTCAGCTTGAAGACAAACAGACATAGAGAACACATTGTGCCCATTTCCACTTACATACAGGTTTCGGGCGCCTTAATCCATCTATCCCACACTTTTTCGTATTTTAAGGGACACCCTCTATTGGAGTATATAAGTTTCCTGTAGGGTAAAACGTTATTGACTTCCACTATCCAGTGTGTAAGCTCCAAGGGACTAGGTCTCATCCAGACTCTGGCTATGACCTTCCGTGTGGAGAAGCGTGTTTCGTGTAAAAATATTTTAGTAAATTTATTTATCTCTGGGTCAGGGAAAATCCCCAGGAGGCATGTTTTGGGTTGTAGTGTTATAGGGGAACCGAAAGAAGTTTGTTTTTAATACATTTGCAAAGATTTCAAATAAAATACTAAAAAAAATATCATGCACATAAGTATTTTACAGCCTTGGCCATGACACTCAAAATTGAGCTCAGGTGCATCCTGTTTCCACTGATTACCCCTGAGATATTTCTACAACTTGATTGGAGTCCACCTGTGGTAAATTCAGTTGATTGAACATGATTTGGAAAGGCACACACCTGTCTATCTATATAAAGTCCCACAGTGAACAGTGCATGTCAAAGCAAAAACCAAGCCATGAAGTCGAAGGAATTGTCTGTAGACCTTCGAGACAGAATTGTGTGGGGGCACAGATCTGGGGAAGGGTACAGAAAAATTTCTGCAGCATTGAAGGTCCCAATGAGCACAGTGACCTCCATCATCTGTAAATGGAAAAAGTTTGGAACCACCAGGATTGATCCTAGACCGGGCCACCCGGCCAAACTAAGCGATCGGGGGAGAAGGGCCTAATCAGGGAGGTGACCAAGAACTCAATGGTCACTCTGACTGAGCACTAGTATTTCTCTGTGGCGAACCTTCCAGAAGAACCACCATCTCTGCAGCACTCCACCAATCAGGCCTGTATGGTAGAATTGTCTGACGGAAGTCACATGACAGCCTGCCTTGAGTTTGCCAAAAACCACCTGAAGGACTTTCAGACCAAAGATTGAACTCTTAGGCCCGAATAGCAAGCACCATGTCTGGAGGAAACCAGGCACCACTCATCAGCTGGCCAATACCATCCCTTCAGTGAAGCATGGCGGTGGCAGCATCATGCTGTGGGGATGTTTTTCAGCAGCAGGAATTGGGAGAGACTAGTCAGGATCAAGGGAAAGATGAATGCAGCAATGTACAGAGACATCCCTGAAAAAAAAACCTGCTCCAGAGCGCTCTGGACCTCAGACTGGGGCGAAGGTTTACCTTCCAACAAAACAACGACCCTAAGCACACAGCCACAATAACAAAGCAGTGGCTACAGGACAACTCTGAATATCCTTGAGTGGCCCAGCCAGAGCCCAGATTTAAACCCGATTGAACATCTCTAGAGAGATCTGAAAACGGGTGTGCACCGACACTCCCCATCCAACCTGATGGAGCTTGAGAGGTCGTGCAAAGAAGATTGGGAGAAACTGCCCAAAAATAGGTGTGCCAAGATTGTACCATAATATTAAAATGACTTGGAGGCTGTAATTGGTGCCAAAAGGTGCTTCAACAAAGTATTGCGCAAAGGCTGTGAATTACCGTATTTATCGGCGTATAACACGCACCGGCGTATAACACGCACCCCAATTTAGGAGGGAATTTTAAGGAAAAAAAAAAAACTTTTAGGAGGGAAGTTGAAGGGAAAAAAACTTACATTTAAATGCCCATCATTGCAGCCTTCTCAGTGCAGCCTTGCCCCAGTGCAGCCATGTCAGTGCAGCCTTGCCCCAGTGCAGCCATGTCAGTGCAGCCTTGCCCCAGTGCAGCCATGTCAGTGCAGCCTTGCCCCAGTGCAGCCTTGCCCCAGTGCAGCCTTGCCCCAGTGCAGCCTTGCCCCAGTGCAGCCTTGCCCCAGTGCAGCCTTCGATCCCCTGTCCCTGCTTCCTGGGCTTCAAAATCGCCGACCGCGATTTGAAAATGGCGCCGCCGGCGCCGAAATACACAGAGTATGTTTGGATAGCTCCGCTCGGGACTACGAGTGGAGCCGAAAGTAAACGAGAGCCGCCGGAAAGAGCCGAGGACCGGCTCTGTGTATTTCGGCGCCGGCGTCGCCATTTTCAAATCGCGGTCGGCGATTTTGAAATTTTGACAGCTCGGGATCGCAGGGTATCGGCGTATAACACGCACCTGCCACTTTCCCCTGATTTTAAGGGGAAAAAAGTGCGTGTTATACGCCGATAAATACGGTACTTATGTACATGAGATTTTTTTTATTGTTGATAAATTTGCAAAGATTTCAAACAAACTTCTTTCACGTATCATTATGGGGTATTGTTTGTAGAATTTTGAAGAAAATAATGAATTTAATTCAACTGATAAACTATCAATATACACTTGGGATTTTATTTTTTACCAAAGACATGGCAGTATAAATTTTGGCCTAAATGTATGAAGAAATTTGATTTTTAAACTTTATCGGAAGGGGTTTGAGAACAGAAAGCAAAAAATATTTTTTCATTGATGGGGCCGAAAAAAAAAAAAAATAGCGTCAAGTGTCCGATCTGTCCGCCACAATGTCACGATAAAAACCGCAGATCACAGCCATTACTAGTAATAAAAATAAAAAATAATAATAAAAATGCCATAAATCAATAACCTATTTTGTAGGCGCTATAACTTTTGACAAAACCAATCAATATACGCTTATTGCGATTTTTTATACCAAAAATATGTAGAAGAATACATAACGGTCTAAACAAAGGAAAAAAATATGTTTTTTGTTTTTTAAATTGTGATATTTATTATAGCAAAAAGTAAAAAATATTGTTTTTTTTTTTTTCAAAAAATTGTCACTCTTTTTTTGTTTATAGAAAAAAAAATAAATAAAAAAGAAACAGCAGAGGTGATCAAATACCGCCAAAAAAAAGCTCTATTTGTGGGGAAAAAATGCAAAAAATTTTATTTGGGTACAGTGTTACACGACCGGGGAATTTGTCATTCAAAATGTTAGTGCTGAAAGCTGAAAATTGGCCTGGGCAGGAAGGGGATGAAAATGCCGGTATTGAAGTGGTTAAAGGGGTTGTAAACCCTTGAGGTTTTTCACCTTAATGCAAAGAATGCATAGCACCCCCACCCACCCCTCCCCCCCATTAATGCATAGCACCCCCCTAGATGCCCCTTCCCCCACACTTTTACTTACCTGAACCCGATTGTACCAGCGACGGGAATGAGCACAGCAGCTCCAGCCACTGTCTCTGTCCTCATTGGAAAGATTGATAGCAGCAGGAGCCATTGGTTCACGCTGCGGTCCATCAAATTCAGTGACACGGGTGTCGGGGGCAGGGGCGGGGCCGAGTTCTGCTGTCTGTGTCAATGGACGCAGCAGCAGGACTCGGGAGCACGCCCGCACAAGTGCCTCCTTGGAATGTGGCTCTCTGTGGGGGCACTCAAGAAGAAGGAGGAGCCAGGAGTAACCCTGGGGGACCCCAGAAGAGGAGGATTGGGGCCACTCTGTGCAAAATTCTTGCACATAAGGAGGCAAGTATAACATGTTTGTTATTTAAAAAAAAAAAAAAAAACAAACCTTTACAACCACTTTAGGTTGCTAATGTTCTGGGCTGCAGCTTTTGATCAACAGAAAATTTTCTTACATGTCTCTTTTAGAGTCGTTGATTAAACAATATACTTCTGTCGAGCAGGGGAGCCCACATACATAATTTGATCAGTCTCCACTGGAGTGGCTAAATTTCAGTGTATGGCCAGCTTAACTTTAAACATATGCTGCTGATGTCATTTACACCTACAAAGGCTCTAGAGCAAGGATATGCAATTAGCGGACCTCCAGCTGTTGCAAAACTACAAATCTCATCATGCCTCTGGGTGTCATGCTTGTGGCTGTCAGAGACTTACAATGCGTCATGGGACTTGTAGTTCTGCAACAGCTGGAGGTCCGCTAATTGCATATCCCTGCTCTAGAGCATATATGTCTAACACAAGGCCCACGGGCAGAACCCAGCCCTCCAGGCCTTGTCTTATGGCCCTCGCACCCAGAACATGGTGGAAGTCCATTCTGCCACTTCCGCCTCTTACCCGCCGCTTTCCAGCTGTCACTTGTAAAAACAGAAGCCTTCTGTGTTTACAAGGGACAGCTTTGCTCTCAGAGGCTCCCTGATCTAACAGATCTCTGCACAAACGGCATGGGAAAATCTCCAGAATTAGAGAGGGAACAATCTCCCTGCAAGGTGAGGCAAAGCACACTTACTTGCTTTCCATCTGATTGGTGGCCGAGCTCACTGCATCTCTTAGGATACCATTCTCCTGCTTCAAGTGGGAAAGCTGGTTCTCCAACTGCTCACGCACCTGCTGGAACTACACACAGGGAAAAACAAAGCAAGATTAATTCCCCATATACAACATCTTATACTGTGCTATACCAAAGTAAACAAGCATCTTATGAAAACAGAATTCTTCCCTCCCAGTAATATATATCCACCAATACGACAAAGCATAAAAACCAAACTCTAACTTAAAGCAGAGGTTTACACAAAAATTGAACCTCCGCTTTTCGGAACCCTCCGCCCCTCCGGTATCACATTTGGCACCTTTCAGGGGGGAGGGGGGTGCAGATACCTGTCTAAGACAGGTACTTGCACCCACTTCCGGCATAGACTCCCACGGGAGTCTATGCCTCTTCCCGTCCCCCCGCGCTGTCTGCTGGGACACACACGGGTCCCAGAGACAGCGGGACCAGTTAGGACGCGCAGCGCGACTCGCGCATGCGCAGTAGGGAACCAGGAAGTGAAGCCGCAACGCTTCACTTCCTGATTCCCTCACAGAGAATGGTGGCGGCAGCTGCCGAGGACCGAAGGACGGTTCGGCCTCAGGTGCTTTCACCGCTGGATTCGGGGACAGGTAAGTGTCCTTATTTTAAAAGTCAGCAGCTGCAGTATTTATATCTGCTGACTTTTAAAAAAAATTTTCGTGGGAAAGTTTTAAACCTTCAAGTTTTTGTTTTATGTTCTACAACTGTATTAGGCCTCAAATGTTTCTTGTACAGACTTCTATTAGCAGTGTAATGCTGTGCTCATGTTGCTGTATACTAGAGCACAGCGTCTCATCATTGGCTTCTTATTGGTGACATATCTAGCCCCGGTGTTGCTCTGAATAACCTTAAGCACAGATGTTATGTTTATGGATATGGACTCAACTGTGGCTCAGCTTCCTCTAATACCAAGACAGAATCAAATCTGAGAACAGATGGTGCCTTTGGGGCATCCTTAGGCATACCTTTGCATAGTCGTACTGTTCTAAATAAATCCTGTCCTCCCTTGGAGCAAGAGGCCGGTGTGTGTACAGCAAGTCACATTGACACCTTCATGGGAAAAGGCACATGAGATGCTCCATGTAATTTGACATCTTGTTTCTCCTACTTTGTTTTGCTACTCCTGTTATTACGATTAGATTTATATATATTTTATATAGAACAGTCATCAAAATGCAGTAGTAGAAATTATCCAAGTTAGATGCTCCTAATAAAGTACACTATACTGTGAAAAGTATTGGGACACCTACCGTTACACACACATGAACTTTAATGTCATCCCAGTCTTAGTCTGTAGGGTTCAATAATGAGTTGGCCCACCCTTTGCAGCTATAACAGCTTCAACTCTTCTGGGAAGGCTGTCCACAAGGTTTAGGAGTGTGTCTTCCAGAAGTGCATTTGTGAGGTCAGGCACTGATATTGGACGAGAAGGCCTGATTCGCTTTCTCTGCTCTAATTCATCTCAAAGGTGTTTTATCTGGTTGAGGTCAGGACTCTGTGCAGGCCAGTCAAGTTCCTTCACCCCAAACTCACTCATCCATGTCTTTATGGATCTTGTTTGTGAACTGGTGCACAGTTATGTTGGAACAGGAAGAGGCCATCCCCAAACTGTTCCCACAAAGTTGGGAGCATGAAATTGTCCAAAATGTCTTGGTATGCTGACGCCTTATGAGTTCCCTTCACTGGAACTAAGGGGCCAAGCCCAACCCCTGAAAAACAATCCCACACCATAATCCCCCCTCCACCAAATGATTTGGACCAGTGCACAAAGCAAGGTCCATAAAGACATGAATGAGCAAGTTTGGGGTGGAGGAACTTGACTGGCCTGCACAGAGCCCTGACCTCAACCCCCTGATAGAAAACTCTTGGGATGAATTAGAGCGGAGACTGCAAGCTAGGCCTTCCCATCCAACATCAGTGCCTGACCTCACAAATGTGC
This sequence comes from Aquarana catesbeiana, assembly GCF_042186555.1. Lineage (NCBI taxonomy): Eukaryota > Metazoa > Chordata > Amphibia > Anura > Ranidae > Aquarana > Aquarana catesbeiana. The sequence goes on along the minus strand of NC_133336.1, from coordinate 68,041,201 downwards.
TTCTGGAAGAATGGTCAAACATTCCCATAGACACCCTCCTAAACTTTGTTGACAGCCTTCCTCGAGGAGTTGAAGCTGTTATAGCTGCAAAGGGTGGGCCAACTCAATATTGAACCCTACGGACTAAGACTAAGGTGGCATTAAAGTTCACGTGTGTGTAAGGGCACACGTCCCAATACATTTGACAATATAGTGTATTTCGCTGTGTAATTATTAATGCAGAGTGAAGCAATTATATTCAGATTTTAGGTTTCATAGGCAGGACAGTGAGGTGGGGACATGCTTATGAAGGTAACACAGAGCTGACCCACTTAGTGAGGGTAAAAAAAAATAAATAAATAACTGAGCCAACAAGTAATAAAAGAAGCTGTATACTTCTCTTCCCAGCAGAAGCTGTCTTAAAAAGAGCCTATTACAAACTTAAAAAAATTGTAGTTAAAAGCACCTAAAAATCAAGTATTTTGCTTGCTTGCAGTGTACCAATATCATTGCAAGTAAATGAAAATCCAAAATTTTGGGTTATCCCTAGAAATTTAATAGAGGGGAATTCTTCTGAAAACAATACTGGTTCTGGAAACCTGGGGGGTAAAGAATTCCCTTAATTTCCATGGGTTTACTCTGACTTCCTGCTTTTGCTATAGGACAGGAAGTGAAGGGAAATGTTCCCAATGGGACACAGACGGCACAAAAAAAAAAAAAAAAAGCACTGACAAGGGGGTTATAACCCTTCCTCTCTCTATCCAAAAAACAAAATTTTCCCTATAGTTCTAGTTGAAAAGGAATGAGTAATGTAATAAACACAGCAATCTGACTGGACACATCACAAGCACATAATTCAAACAGGCAGTCCATAACAAGACTATAGGCAGCTTTCTATACTCCAGAATATGAGTACAGCATGTCCGTTTTACCAAGAATAAATCATCCTAAAAACAGCTTCACTGCACCTCTCTAATCCTTCCCTCTCCTTTCCTTACCTTGACTTGCATTTGCTGAACGTCCTGGAAGCTGCCGTGTAATTTGCTTTGAAATACTCCATTTTCCTTCTCCAGCACGCTGATCCGCTCCCGAGCCTTTGCTTCAACCAAACTTGACTTTTGTTTTTCCCCTACCAATTCCTTTGATGAGAAAATATAGAAAGCTACAGGTTAGGATACACAAGACAAGAAATGATGCATTCATTACGCACCACTGACTGTCAAGACGTCATATGTAAGAAGGATTCCTATATCACAATCAAAAGTAACCCAAAAAGGGAATGTTGCCAAAAACAAACTTGTTACTTAAATAGACACATCATATGACTAGAAGCTGCAAAAACACCCAATTTTTTTTTTTAAACTTACATAAAAAAGGTTTTTTTTTTTTTTGGCTCATCTGTCATTTTTTCAACTTTCAATCGAATAAATCCTCTGCCCTTGTTGTTTTAACTTTGGATAGTAAAACATTTTTTTTCTGCCAGTAAATAGCTTATACAGCCCACTTCCTCTTTGTCTGGTCATTAGCCTAGACTTAGGACATCATGCACAGCTCTCTCTCTCTCTCCTGAGAGTTTGCCAGGAAGGAAGGGGGTGAGTCACAAGAGGGCAAATGAGAGATGCAGGGCTGCAGAGCTAGAGGTGTGTGTCTGTGTAAATCCAGGAAGGGAACATGCAGCTAAAGCTGCCCACAGTTAAAATGGATGCAGTCAGACTCCGTGGAAGATGATTTCTGCACCATATTTGGCAAGTACAATATCCCAGTATACATAAAATAATATGCAAAGTGGTTGGAGAGAAGTTTCAGAATGGCAAAGATGTTTTTATTACAAATTATGTGAGCAGACTGCAGTTCCTCTTTAACATAGTAACAGTGCTGCCACGCTATCTCTCTGATTGCCTATAGTTGTTGTCTGCATGATGCCCTGTCTATCTATAATCATTAGATCAAATCCCAGAATGAGGCTATATAACAGAAATGCAATTATTTAGAAGCAGCAGTTCACCCAACATGGATGTTTGTCTTTTATTGAAGCAGAAGAGTTAGCCTAGGTTTCCACTATTGCGACCTGAAAGTCACGTGATTTTGCTGCGACTTGAAGCAATGGCCAAGTAGTCTTGAGGTCTATGGACTAGTAGGACTAGTGCAGGGATTACTTCGAAGTCGTTGTGACTTGAAGTCGCACAGATATGAACGGTACTCATTGAAAATCATGGGGTACGACTTGTCATGTGACTTTGCAGTCCCAAATCACAGGACAAGTTGCACAAGTGGAAACAGAGCCTTAAAGTGAACCTGTCATCACAAGGTCATTTTTAAAACGTTCCACTCAAAAATAAAGCTTCCGCTTTAAGTGCTGGTGACCCCCTGACATGCCACATTTGGCCACATCGCTGGACCGTGGGACAAGTGAGTGTCCGATTATTAAAAGTCAGCAGCTACACTTCTTGTAGCTGCTGACTTTTAAATAGGTGGAACTCCACTTTAACTGTCTGCTTTTGCAGCTAAACCTAATGGAATCTATTTAAAGAGGAGCTCCAGTCGTTTTTTGTGTTTATTACAAGTCAGCAGCTAGAAAAGGTGTAGCTGCTGACTTTTATTAAAACACGCTCACCTGTCCCACAATCCGGTATTTAAAACGGAAAGTCCTCTTTTGGGTGGAGCGCTGCTTTAAAAAAGGAGGACCATCCTCCTCTTAATGTTTTTCAGCAGCTCCAAAGTGAGATTTAAAGTAACACTAAAGGTTCATGTTTTTTTTTTTTTTTAAACATATATCATACTTACCTCCACTGTGCAGCTTGTTTTGCACAGAGTGGCCCCGAACCTGCTCTTCTGGGGTCCCTCTGCGGCTCTCTCGGCTCCTCCCCACATCAGATAACCCCCTGGGAGAAGCACTCTCCACGGGGGATTACCTTGCGAGCGTGCTCCTGAGTCCAGCATTCAGCGTCCCTAGACGGGGGGGCTGGTCACTGACAGGTGATCAAATGAAAAAATTGGGGAGGAAGGTAACCTAGTACTATGTGATCACACATTTAGATCAATAAATATAACAAACAAAAGTACTACAATAAACCAGCAAATATGATAAAGCAAGTTTTCTACTACATACTGTATACATTATTGTGCTGTGCAAATATTACTTTTTTTTTTTTTTTAATATGGTACACCACCTAGAATAGGTTTGTTCTACCATATCAAAAATGAACAATTTCGACGACATAAAAAAAAAAAAAAAAAAACAGAAGTAACGTCATTACTAAGATGAATAGTTATTGCATCAGACCTGCCAATGGATTTTCTTAAGAATTAAGGAAATGGTGAGCAACTGCTGTGACTAGAACTTTCCACTGTACCCACTAAGACGCATACTTTACATACCGCTCATTGCTAAAACTCAACCACTCCAAACGTTTACCGGCTTAGTTTAAAAGCTTCAAATTTCAGCCGCATAGCCACTCAAAGACATGGCCCAGTAATCTGTAAAAAAATATGTACAACCCTATCGGAACATCATTACATGGCACACCGAAAATTCCAGGAGACTAACACTGCTTGAAAGCAGTAAAGGTTGCTGTCTTTGGGAGTATAATATCTGTTAAGCCGGGTACACACTGAGGTTTTCTTCTGTTAAACCCGACGTTAGTACAGCGATCTCCCTCGTTGAGCAGTTGTGTTCTGACAGGGGGAAGCCCTGTTCTCTCATGTTCCTCTTGGCCCATTACTACATTATGATGGACTGTCTTAATGGGCAACAGTACTGTGCAGGAGACAAAGTGGGCAAACTTTAGCAATAGGAGGAATATGAGGAGGCCTTTTAGAATAAGTATGGATTTGGTCATATTGGTCGAGTGCTGCCATCACTACTGCGCCTTTTTATGTCCGTTAAGCCTTTGACTGCTACAGAAATGTGAGTGTTCAATTTTATCTCTTTTTTTATTAAAACATTCCCAAAATGATATCACATTATTTGGAACTTTGTTTCATTTCTTGGTTTCAACGTGTGGGTTGTGAAACTTCTCTGGCCGTTCCTCTCTCCATCTAAACCTCTTTGCCCGTTTATGAGAACAATCTGATGACTAGTGCCGTTCATAGTCCCCATTGTGATCATGATTATCTGGATCGTTGAAGGTTCCGTATCGTACATAGTGTTTATCACCACTGTTTGACTTAAGATGTATATGCCCCTTTAAGTCCACTATCTCCGGTATGCCTTCATGCAATTGGTGGCGGTCTCCTCACAAGATTCTCCTCCTTTTTCAACATTCCTTTTCAACATGTCTGTTCTGAAGATATTTTAGAAATGTTGTTCCATTGATCTTTGATGCCAATCTTAACTCATGTGGTGGACTTTATTATATCAATTATTTATTACATCAATATTTCAGTATGGTTGTCCTTTCATTGACATTTGATGCCAATTATCATTCAAGTGGTGGACTTTATTATATTTCACAGTTTTATACTTTTTTCTATACAATATATCTAAGCGCTGCATTTTTTTCCTTTTGATTCTTAGAGAATCTACACTTTTTTTTTCCCTAGATAGAGCCTGCTTAAGGCAGGAGGAGACAAATGCAGACACAAAGTCATTTTCACGTAGTGATCTAAAAGATTACTGAAGCTCCAATAAAAGGTCTAATGGCGGAAATGTTTATTTTATCCCCCAAAGACACAACTAGAGTGCATGGTTCAGACAGAAAGCATTACCTGTGTGAGCTGCTTGCACTGTTCCTTGATGATTGCAGCCTCATCCCTGGCAGAAGCCAGCTGCTTCTCCTTCTCTTGCAACTGCAATAGAGCAGCGGAGCCTCCCTTATTAGCCTAAAAGAAATTAAGAACCAGAGTAAAAAGCTGAAACATTCTTATAATAGACTTACGACCCATATTGTAATCCAGCCATTAGCCCAGATGGAAAAGTAACAAACTAAAAAAAAAGGGCAAAACAAAAAAAAAAAATAAAAATTAACTTTAAAGTGTGTTAGGGCAGAGGTAAATAATGCCTGGTAGACACTATCCATTATTTTTTTTTTTTTGTTTAACCCAGAAGGCTGAAAAAACAAAACAAAAAAAACAGGAAGGAGCTCACTGTACTAACTATGCAATGTTAGTACAGAAATCTTCCCGCTGAGCTATGGTGTTCTTTACATAGTTAGTCCGGTTGAAAAAAAAAAAAAAAGAAATGGACACAAGCCCATCTAGTTTAACCAATAAAAGGGAAGCTGCCCCCTCCGTAAAAACACACCGGTCAGCACTGGCAGCAAATCGCTGATCGGATGCTGGTTTTCCAGCATGTCTGTTAGACAGAAGCCAGCCGTTCTGCTCAGGCTGGTGTACACAAGGGCCAAATTCTGGCCAGTTTCTGTTAAACCAGCCAATATTCGACCTGCGTGCACCAGGTTTAAAGGGTAAGTTCACCTTTACAGAAAAATCTGTAAGGTGAACTTATACTGGACCCCTTTCCTCATCCCCCCCAGTCCTACTGACCTGGAGCCTGGCGATCTCCCGCTAAGAGACCTCGTATAGCTGCCTCACCGGTCCGGGGCTTAGAAATACCCTCGGCTTAATCTCCTAAATGTACCTTGTCAGGAAGCACGTTTAGGAGCATTCTAATTGGTCGGCACCATCCAATCGGAACCCATGTAGCCCGTCCTGTCACCGCAAGCGAAGAGGAGAGAAAGCCGTGGGGATTTCAAATCCCCGGACCGGTAAAGCGGCGATACGATCTGTTAGAATGGGTGATCACCAGACTCCAGGTTAGTGGGTTCAGGTGCGATGAGAAGGGGGTCCAGTGTAAGTTCACCTTATAGATTTTCCGTAAAGATGGACCTACACTATATTTTACAAAAGGTATCTTAACCCCAGATATGGCCAAATGGCAAATGCATGGGCAAACTGCAGTTGCCTAAAAAAAGATGGGCAGCACAGTGGTTAGCACTCCTGCCTGGCAGTACTAGGGTCGTTCATTCAAATCTTAACCATGGCACTACCTGCATGGAGTTTGCATTGGTTTGAAAATATTATTGGTATGATCAAAAATATATTATTTTGCTTTTGGCTGAATCTGCACTTCTTTAAAATGCAGCCATGTGGTGCCATCTATTTAAAAGCGCTTCTAATATGGCAGTTTGTAAACTGCCAGGAAACGTATACAGAAAGAAACATGGATGCAGAAAGTCAGGAACTCTTCAGCCATAAAGAAGCTCATTTGAATTTTTTCCTTTGCACTGTTAACTGACAACAAAACTACAATAGGCAAATGACATAGTCTATAGAAGCCATTGTGATATTTCCGACAGAGGCTGGCACAAACTGTTCCACAAAGTTGGCGTTCACCCAACCCTAAAATGAAACCCACCCACATTTCGGATTTCTATTTATCAGGAAACGCCACCAGGAAATGGTCACTGGAAAGAACGGGCCAAGAAAAATCCTCGCTTTCTTTCCCAAGTTTTCAGTAAATAGCGATCAGCATTAAGAAACAAGGCATACTTATACTGAGACGCTCTATACTTGACAAATGGCATAGCATACTTATCTGGAACACCGTACTAAACTATGTAGGGTCATTTTATAAAGGCATTTACTGAAGACTACTGATGGCTGTTTACCTGCTGACAGAAAACTAATACTACTACACTTCCATTACACATTTCAAATAGTAAAAACTAACAAAATACTCGTTAAAGCTGAATGCCAGCATTAAAAATTGCTTACTCTGATTACACTGCACACTGTGAGCATCTTACAGCGTACATTAGTAGCTGCAGCAAGTCAGATATCCTATGTGGACACTACCTAGAACAATCTGCATGCAAATACAGCCTGCCAAGAAACACCCAATCCTCCAGACTAACATCCACTTATCACGGCATTTGGATATTTGCACAATTCCTAGGACACCGTTTGCATCAAAGATGTGCGCAGGGAGCGGAGATGCAAAATAGAGCACCCTGCTGGCTCCTCCCACCAGCCATGATCTGCCTATATAGCAAAAGGTAACACAGAGACCCAGTGATGAGATCACAGGGTCTATAAAAGGTACGTGAAAAAAACTGGAAAAGGATTTGAAAATTTCTTTTACATGTTGATTTGGGGTGCAGAAGAGAAGGTACCAGGGAAGGCAAAATATAAGCAGGCTCTATGTATATGACTATTACAATTTAAAATGTTTTAGCCCAATAACTAACAAAACTGATAATTGATGCAAGCCGTGTAACCACAATGACTTATAATGGTTTGGGGTTTAAAATTAATTTAAATTCAACTTGTAGAGCACCACAAGAAAATGGGAGAAGCGGCACATGTGCCCCCACACCATAAAAAAAAAAAAAAAAAAAATTTGACATACCTGTTGCGTAAATATGTATTTGCAAATTTAAAAGACAAAACCCAAGACAAGAATCTTCAAGCTACACAAAGGGTACTTTATGTCCATCTTTAGGCTACATTCACACCTGAGCGTTTCAAAGTCACGCGTTTTTACCACGATTTTGTTCAGGTGACCAATGTAAAAAAGCAGAAAAACACCTGTAAACTGCCCCAAAGAAGCTCAAGTTTTTTTTTGAGCTTAGGGTGTTTTTCAGGCGTTTTGCTACAGGTGACAAAACGCTCAGATGTGAACAGGTGCCATTGAAATGAATGGGATTTTGCTTGTTGGGCGTTTTTCAGGTGTTTTTTTGGGCGTTTTATGAGCTGAAAACGCTCAGGCCTGAATGCAGCCTAAGGGCACTTTCACACTGCCAGTGCCCAGGCATCGGCGGTAAGACCCCTTTCACACTGGGGCGTTTTTCAGGCGCTTTAGCGTTAAGAAAACGCCTGTAAAGCACCTGAAAGAATCCTCATCTGCAATCCCAATGTGAAAGCCCGAGCCCTTTCACACTGCCAACGCCCGAAAAACGCTGGTAAAAACGCCGCTTAAAACCCTTTTCACACTGGGGCATTTTTCAGGCGTTTTTCGGGCACTGGCAGTGTGAAAGGGCTCGGGCCATCAGCGCACCCAGCCCGGTGGCAAAAATACGAAAGCGCTGCAAAGAAGCTCCTTGCAGGACTTTTTTTGAGGCCCTGCCAGCGCAGCGCCCCAGTGTGAAAGCACTCGGGCTTTCACATTGGGATTGCAGATGAGGCTCCTTTCAGACGCTTTACAGGCGCTTTTTTAATGCTAAAGCGCCTGAAAAATGCCCCAGTGTGAAAGGGGTCTCATAAAGTGCTGCAACTTTTAACAGCGATTTACTGTCGTTTTTGCAGCGATTTTACGCCGCTAGCGGGTGCTTTTAACCCCAGCTAGTGGCTGATAAAAGGTTTAAAACCGCCGCCTATTGATTTCAATGGGCAGGGACGCTGTATTCACTGCTCCTACAGCGCTGCAATGAAGCTGCTTGCAGGATTTTTTCTGACGTCCTACCGGCGCAGCGCCCGTGTGAAATTACTCGGGCCTTCACACTGGGATTGCAGCTGAGACTTTTTACAGGCGCTATTTTTAGCGCTGAAGCGCCTGAAAAAGGGGAAGAAAAGGGGTCTAAGAGCAGCTCTTTTCTTTCCTCAATGAAAGGTATCCTCTGGCTACAGGAAGCACTCATCACAAAATTCAGTTTCAGTGAATAATGCGGCAAAATGCAGCAACATGCGTCATCTTACCTTATGTATCAGGTCCTTTACAGAACTGGATTTGTCTTTCAGCATCTCCACCACAGACATAGCCTCGTCATCTGATAAAATCATGCTCCTTATGGTTGTAACAAAATCCTTAAACTTCACCTCTGCGTTTTCTGAAAAATGTTAACAAAACTGATATTATAAAAAGGAGAATATACACTTTACAGAAGAAATGTTTCAATTGCATTAGCTCCAAAGAGCCAAAGACGAGGATTCCAGATAGTAACATATCGGATACATCTTCTAATTATTGCAAGATTCTCCTTAGTACTAGACTTCCAGGCTTTGGGTTTACTGGCATTAGAGTAGTTACAGGTCACTGTTAAACATTTTTATTGCTGTAAATGTTCACACATAGAAATCAGTACAGAATGTACAGAGTGTTATACGATTCACATTTTTATATTGCCATATACAGCTTCAATCGCTTTAATACTAAGTTTTAATCATTGCATGCATATTACAGTGTACAATATCAACAGTCTCAAAGCGGAGTTCCACCCAGAAATGGAACGTCCGCTGAAATGATTCCTCCCCCCCTTCCGGTGCTACATTTGGCACCTGTCGGGGGGGGGGGGGGGGGTATGGGGCAGATGCCTGTCAAATCCCGGTATCTGCTCTCACTTCCAGGCATAGATCGACACACAAAGTACGCAATGTCCGGCCTGCTGTCTTCTGGGAGACACACAGGTCCCAGAAGACAGCAGGGACCATTCAGATCGTGCATGACTCGCGCATGCACAGTAGGAAAAAGGCTGTGAAGCCGCAAGGCTTCACTTCCTGTTTCCCTTAGGAAGGACGTCGGTGCTTGCACCTGGAGACGAGGGACGGGTCAGCTTCGAGTGAGGACATTGCGGGCACCCTGGACAGGTAAGTGTCCTCATATTAAAAGTCAGTAGCTGCAGTATTCATAGCTGCTATTTTTATTTTTTTTCCCAGGCGGAACTCCGCTTTAAGTACACTATGCCGTAAACCGGTGGTTCTCAACCTCAGTCCATGGGGTACATACCTGGCCATCCACATGTTGCCCCTTCCTTGGTGGTCCTAGTGGCTATCCCTGGTGGTCCAGTGTGGTGATCTGAGGGGGGGCTCCGCTGATAAACAATCAGCGCAGACCACCCCCCCCCACCCCCCCCCGTCAGGAGAGCCGACGAACGGCTCTCCTCTACTCACGTCTGTCTGTCTGTCGGCTCTTCCTATTGACATCGTGATCAGCCGTGATTGGACATGGCTGTTCACGTGGTAAAGAGCCTCCGCGATGCGCGCCCCCGCGGCGGCATGTTATCCTGCTGGACGTCATATGACGCCCAGTCAGGATAACGGAACCACTTCCCGGACGTCAATTCGCTATAGGCCGGGCGGGAAGTGGTTAAGGTAGAAGGTTTTTTAGGTAGGTAGGTTTTTTTTACCTTAATGCATTCTCTGCATTATACACTATATTGTCAAAAGTATTGGGGCGCCCCCCTTTAACTTTAATGGCATTCCAGTCTTAGTCCGTAGGGTTCTATATTGAGTTGGCCCACCCTTTGCTGCTCTAACAGCTTCAGCTCTTCTGGGAAGGCTGTCCACAAGGTTTAGGAGTGTGTATGGGAATGTTTGACCATTCTTCCATTTGTGAGGTCAGGCACTGATAATGGACGAGAAGCCCTGGCTCGCAGACTCCATTCTAATACATCCCAAAGGTGTTCTATTGGGTTGAGGTTAGGACTCTGTGCAGGCCAGTCAAGTTCCTCCACCCCAAACTTCCTTATCCGTGTCTTTATGGACCTTGCTTTGTGCACTGGTGCGCAGTCATGTAGGAACAGAAACTGTTCCCACAAAGTTGGGAGCATGAAATTGTCCAAAATGTCTTGGTATGCTGGAACTAAGGGGCCAAGCCCAACCCCTGAAAAATTGTAATGTGCTACAAGACCATCAGCAAGAAGCTTGGTGAGAAGGAGACAACTGTTGGAGCAAATATTCGCAAATGAAAGAAATACAAAAATAACCATCAATCCGCTCGCTCGGTCTGAAACTCCATGCAATATTTCACCTCATGGTGTAAGGATGATCATGAGAAAAGTGAGGGATCAACCCAGAACTATACGGGAGGAGCTAGTGAATGATCTCAAGGCAACTGGGACCACCGTCACCAAACAAACAATTGGTAATAATATGCCGCCATGGACTGAAATTCTGCAGCGCCCGCAGTCCCCCCCCTCAAGAAGGCACATGTACAGGCCCATCTGCAGTTTGCAAATAAAGGTCTAAATGATTCAGAGAAGGATTGGTAGAAAGCACTGTGGTCAGACGAGACCAAAATTGAGCTTTTTAGCATTAACTCGACTTGCCATGTTTGGAGGAAGAAAAATGCTGACTATGACCCTAAGAACACTATCCCTACAGTCAAGCACAGAGGTGGAAACATTATACTTTGGGGCGGTTTCTCTGCTAAAAGTACAGGGCAACTTTGCCGCATTGAGGGGCCAATGGACAGGGCCATCTATTGTAAAATCGTTGATGAGAACCTTCTTCCCTCGGCCAGAACACTGAAGATGGGTCATGGATGGGTCTTCTAGCACGATAATGGCCCAACCAAGGCAACAAGAGAGTGGCTCAAGAAGAAGCACATTAAGGTCATGGAGTGGCCTAGCCAGTCTTCGGACCTTAATCCTATAGAAAAATTTATGGAGGGAGCTGAAACTTCGAGTTGCTAAGTGACAGCCAAGAAACCTTAAGGATTTAGAGAAGATCTGTAAAGAAGAGTGGACCAAAATCCCCCTTGAGATGTGTGCAAACCTGGTCACCAACTACAAGAAACGTCTTACCTCTGTGCTTGCCAACAAGGGTTGCTCCATCAAGTACTAAGTCATGTTTTGCTAGGGGATCCAATACTTTTTACTCACTGAACTGTAACTCAATTTAGAACATTTGTATCATGGGTTTTTTCTGGATTTTTGGTTGAAATTCTGTCTCTATCATTTTAAAAACATGTATGATAAAAAAATTATAGACCCTTCATTTCTTTGTAAGTGGGCAGACTTAAAAAATCTGCAGGGGACCAAATAATGATTTTCCCCACCGTACCTAGCGTGCATATTATATTCTGTATTTAGCCCATCTAACACCCTCTCTGCCCCCCTCTAAATATGGATTAAATCATAAAAGGAGCCATTTAACTTTTTAATGACAGGGCATCAGTGGGCAGCATAGGCAGTGGCAGTTGACCGCAGTGGTACATATGGGGGGGGAGGGGGGCTATATCTGATCAAGTTGCGGTCCAAAGCAAGGTCTGGGACTAAAATCCAACAGAGTTACAAAGGGATTAATTTGAAGGCTAATCACAGATACTTGCAGGTATCCTAAGGTGTTACACTTCAGTGCTGTTACCTTGGAAATCTCCCAGGTCTATTAATAAAACAACAATTTGATGTTGAACTCTAGGCAAACCGCTACATTTAATACGTATGTGTGAATCATTTTATCTATAAAAATATTGAGCAATTTTGTTCAGCCGGTCCTTTCCAGGTAACCCTGCAAAGCATTAGAACCTCAGGTTGGTGACCTGATTTTTCTCTACTGCTGTAAGGCAATGCACGCTGTTCAGATCCTTGCCTCTAGCCTTCTCATTGGACAAAGGAGCAACAGAACACCAAATCATCATCATTCTGCTCTTTTGATAGCAAGCTTACTCTTTTACAATGCTTAGACCAACTGTATCTAAAAATACATAAGATTTTTATTTTTTTTCCTTAAAACGTAATTGAATTAAACCTAAATATAATATTATTGTAAATTTCAGCCTGAATTAACAGTTTTAAAGCGGTGTTCCGTCTGGGGAAAAAAAATTAGGAGTTAGCAGCTACAAATACTGTAGCTGCTGACTTTTAATATATGGACACTTACCTGTCCAGGGAGCCCACGATGTTGGCACCCCAGCAGATTTTCAGGGGTGCTGCCGCCATTCGTTGATGCTCTAACTGTCCCCGGCAGCGGAGGAGGGGGGGTGGGGCAAACTTCCGAGGGACGGCACAGCAGCGCTGTCTCCCAGAAGTGGGGGAAGGGCACCTGTCATAACTAGGTAAACGTTTCCGCCTCCCCCGTGAAATTTGTCAAATGTGGCACCGGCGGGGTGGGGAAGAGGAAGCAGATAAGCGGATAAGTAGAACAAGAAATTAAATTAAAATTTTATTACAATAGAAAAAAACACCATTATGGAATACGTCCCTACCCTTCTTCACTGCAACAAAATGCAAAATAATGCAAAAGAAAAGGGGTTTTCTTTAATCCTTTTAAATAAACCTGGCATGAAAGAAACACAAAGGCTGCCATTGTGCTGAAAGGCATACCTTACTCTAAAAAAATCCAAGGTGACTGGCAGTTATGTCAATCCGCTACCTTTAATACTTTGAGTCCCTGGCCTAAATCACATATGCGTTAGAGGAAAGTCAGAAAAAAAAAAAAAAAAAAAAATCAGAGGTAATTTTTTGCATAGTTGTTCCAGGTGAGTGGCTCAAAGAACTGAAGCAACAGGGTCCACATGACAGCCAGGTAGCTATGAATTTCAGAAAGAGCTCAGCAATGGCAGCCTCCATGTTCGTATCAGGACAGCTTTACAAACTGTTCGGAAGCCATAGCCCCACCTCCAAATGCAGACCATCTGGCATAAAAAAAAAAATCTTAAAAAAGGGTTGTAAAGTCAGAAGGTTTTTTGAATGCAATAAGATAAAAAAACCTTCTGTGTGCAGCAGCCACCCTCCAGCACCCCCTAACACTTACCTGAGCCTAATCTTCCTCCAGCAATGTCCACCAGTCTGGGATTCTCCTGGGACTCTCCTCCTGATTGATGGACAGCAGCAGGAGCCAAATGGCGCCACTGCTGTGTCTGAACCAAAGTCAGTTAGCCAATCAGGAGTGAGAGGGGTGGGGCAGAAACGGGGCTCCGTGTCTGCATGGACACAGGGAGCTGTGACTCCACTCAGGTGCCCCTATAGTAAGCTGCTTGCTGTGGGGGCACTCAACAAGAGGGAGGGGCCAGGACCACAGAAGAGGGACCCAAGAAGAGGAGGATCCAGGCTGCTTTGTGCAAATCAACTGCAATAGAGCAGGTAAGTATAACATGTTTGTTATTTTCAGAGAAAAAAAAAACGAGACTTTACAATCACTTTAACGGTGTAGTTCTGCCCCGGGCCACAGTTTTCTTTTTTTTTCCTTAAGAAAATGTCCTTTTGTAACTTCACTTCATCTTACGCATGTACGATGCTACCTCATTCATTCCAATGAGGAGAGCCATACTCTACAAGACAACCTGGCTAATTGAAGAAAGGCTGTGCAGGAATGCAGAATGAAGTTCGCTCAAACAGGCCAGTGGGTTGAACTTGAAAGTGGGGTCATGCCTTAAGGAACAACTTGTACCAACGGTCAAGCCAGCATTAAAGAATAAAGTAATACTATTTATAAAAAAGAAAAAAAAAAAGAGCTTGGCATTACCTTTGTGCTCACCTTTGTCGGTAACGTTCTTGCCCTTCTTACCGCCGCTCTTCTGGGTCACTTCTAGTATCCCCGTTTTCTCAAAGTTCACAACTTCCTTCTTTTCTACCAGAGGTGGCTCAGAGTTGTCCATCAGTGGGATAAACACAGTGGGCTGAATTAGTGGTTCATCCACCAGTGCTGAAACTAAACACAGAACTGCGATTTACAAAACTCTATATAGTCTTGATAATTTACAACTGATAACTGCAAGAAAAAATCATTGGAAACTGCAACTTTGCCAGAGACGGCAGATCTCCTTTAGTGCTCCTCATTCTTGTAATATAAGGGGGTGGTATTACTCCAGGAAGAAGAATGGAGAGGCGGCAAGTATACTGTGCTGGCCATTGCTTATCAAGAGCCAGCCCAGTGCACCTCCTACCTCAAAAGTCACTGTTCTCAGAGTAATCAGCTGCTCATAATAGAGAGGTACTGAGTGCACCCTAGGGAGAGGACGCTGCACTGCCCCATACAGGCCGGCAGATGCTCAGGATAGATCTAGGAGACAGAAGGAATCCTATTATATTAACCTTGTTTGTATTGGTTATTAGATAATGTCCAGCAGGAAAAGGCACTAAAATAACATTTTAAAACAGGAGTCATTAAATAGTCACAAAGTCATGAAATAGTAACTTGACATTTCTGGGATAGGCAATTTTCAGATATCAACTGTGGTCACCGCTGAATGTAGCCTTAAAACCAGCAGAACGGGATCACCCTTTAGGGAATACTGGGAGGGGGCAAAGGAAAAGCCTATCTCTTTTGAAAAGGTTCCATGTATGCATCTGCAGTTTATGGGGGGTTGTATTTGCATCAAAACACCTTGAGAGTTTTTGAGCAGCGGAAGAGAACATCTGCCGAGTTGTCCATCACTGAGATCAAAGCGCAGAGTGTGGTCTGATGATGGCCTGTCAAAAAGTCCCTCTGCGGTGGGTACAGGACACCCTGCATTTAGAAGATGTCAGAGTGAGGACATCTACTGAAGGAAGGGAGTTACTGCATAGGACAGCATGGGAGGTGCTGAGTTTTACAGCCATAGACATTTATGTATTTAAAGCGGTTCTAAAGTCAGAAGGTTTTTTTTATCTTAATGCAATCTATGCATCAAGATAAACCACCACCTGTTTGCAGCAACTCCCCAAGCCCCCCCAAATACTTACCTAAACCTCATCTCGATCCAGTGATGTTGCAGGAGAGTCTCAGCTGGCCCGGGACTCTTATTGGCTGAGATAGCAGCAGGGCACCATTGGCACCCGCTGCTGTCCAAGTCAGTGAGCCAAAGAAGAGAGAGAGGGGACAGGGCCAAGCCGTGGTTTTGTGTCTGAATGGACACAGAGCAGCTGCTTGGCTGGGGAGCCCCCATAGCAAGCTGCTTGCTGTGGAAGCACTCAGCTGGAGGGAGGAGCCAGGAGAAGAGGAGGATCAGGGCTGCTCTGTGCAAAACCATTGCACAGAGCAGGTAAGTATAACATGTTCATAACTCTGTTCACACCGGGGCGGCTTCAAAGTCGCCCGACTCTGAATCCACCTCACACAGCGCGTCTTCAGCGCCCCTTGCAAACGATTTCTTTAATAGAAGTCAATGCAAGCCGCTCCAAAGTCGCCTCAAGTAGTACAGGGACCTTATACTAAGTCGGAAAGACTTGGGTCGCTCTGATTAGAACGGTTCCATTGCACTGAATGGAGCGTGACTTGTCAAGCGGCCAAGTCGCCCAGGGTGAACCAAGCCTAATATCACTTTAACTTCTGCAGTGGGTCTTATTTATTAAAAAACAATAACAATCCCTAGGTTAGGCTGTTTGCCGGCACTAAAAAAAGTATACCAAGTATACAGCAACATACATTTTTATAAAAACATACCCTGGTCGACACGGGGTTAACAAAGTTCCCCTTTACAAAGCTAGTAAGCTACTATTTTTTTTTATAAAGGAACACAAAGGCTAACCAACAAATCAGTGCTTTCAAATAAAAAAAAAAATGGAAAAATTGACAAACTGCACTGCCACTTTCCTAATAAGTTTGTCTGCATTCTAAAATGCGCAGACAGCAATTTCAACAACAATCTACAACACCGCAAAAGACATCCTTGATGAGTTTCCATGGTGACCCGCAAGACGCTGGTTTATTTCTAGTTCCACTTCAATGATACTTACGGTTCTCCGTTTTCAGTTTCTTTTTCGGAGCCGACTTCTTTCCTGGCCCAGATTCCTGGGGCTTCACCTCTGCCATCGGAATGACTGATTCCTGCTTCTTGGATGGGACCACCTGTTCATTTTTCGGTTCTCGGCTAATCGGGGCGTCATCTAATCAAAACAAAACACATGGTAAGCCTGACAGTCTGGGAAGTGTCAGAAGCTGTATTTAGAAAAATACCAAATGGCCATAGACTATTCCTAAACCAGTATAATGAAAGGATTCCTCAATGTCTGCATGAATTCCTGTAGCTTTCATTTTTGGGGGATCAAGCTTTCAACCAGCATGCAAGCACAATATATAATTATTGGCTAGAGTCAGAACAAACAACACAATGAACCAAAACTGGGCTTACCCACTTGCCTTTCAGGCCAATTTTTGAACAGTTTGCACACATTAAAATCTGTATTTTTTTACCAAAAATTACTGAAAACCCCCCAAATATATTTTTTTCTGAAAGCAGAGACCCGGGAGAATAAATTTGTGGTATTTGTTAAACTTTGTCACAAGATATTTGTCCAGCTATTTAATCAAACACATAGTTTCAAGAAAAAAAAACACAACATGAATAGTTGAGAAAATAGATACCACTCTAATTCATCCCAAAGATGTTCTATCGGGTTGAGGTCAGGACTCAGGCCAGTCAAGTTCCTCCACCCCAAACTCGTTCATCCATGTCTTTATGGACCTTGCTTTGTGCACTGGTCCAAATCATTTGGAATTATGGTGGGGGGTTGTTTTTCAGGGGTTGGGCTCGGCCCTTTAGTGCCAGTGAAGGGAACTCTTAAGGCATCAGCAAACCTAGACATTTTGGACAATTTCATGCTCCCAACTTTGTGGGAACAGTTTGGGGATGACCCCTTTCTGTTCCCACATGACTGCGCACCAGTGCACAAAGTAAGGTCCATAAAGACATGGATGAGAGAATTTGGGGTGGAGGAACTTGACTGGCCTGCACAGAGTCCTGAACTCAACCCGATAGAACACCTTCGGGATGAATTAGAGCCGAGACTGCGAGCCAGGCCTTCACGTCCAACATCAGTGCCTGACCTCAGAAATGTGCTTCTGGAAGAATGGTCAAACATTCCCATAGACACACTTCTAAACCTTGTAGACAGCCTTCCCAGAAGAGTTGAAGCTGCTACAAAGGGTGGGCCAACTCAATATTGAACCCTACAGACTAAGCCACTTCCTATTGTGGCACACCTGCGGGCTCAATCCCGAGTCAGGATACACAGAAAGCACAGCTCAGCACCCCCCCCCCCCCTCCCAACATGATTTGACTGACCGCAGCAGGAACCAGTGGCTTTCTGTAAAAGCAGGGAGAGCGCTGGATCAAGTAAGGGCTCAGGAAAGTTTAAGGGGGGGGGTGTTATACTAATACCTAAACATTTTTTACCTTAATGCAAGAAATGCATAAATGGTAAAACATTTTTAGGCCTTAGAGCCACTTTAAAGTTACAGTGCACTTTATTTTTTTGTTCATGGGATAGCAAATAGCTGCCGGATTTTTTCCATCTGACAGCCGACAGTCACCTTGTCAGATTTACACACACACTCCTGGCGACTGTAGAGTGTGTAAAACATCCTCACTGCCACAGCTATACTACATATGGAGGGAGGAGGCAGTAAAAGGTTTAAAGAGGATTTTTTTCCTTAAAAAAGCTACAGAAAAAACAAAAATAATACAGGGTGTACGTGCAGAGCAAAACATTTTCTTTGGGTTTACATACACTTTATATAGACAAAGCAATTTGCCACTAGAGGGAGCTCTCGCTGGCTCAGTGCACTTACTCTGTTTTGATCAAATATCAGTTGATCAAATATCAGTCAATCACAACCATTGTGTAGCACTGCAAAGCTGAGGCTGAGCATGCAATAAACAAATATGGCTTCCCCCATGTACATCACTAACTATATACATATATTTTGCAAGAGGAATGTTATCCCATTCTTAGCTGACATAGGATTCTAACTGCTCAACAGTCCTAGATCATCTTTGTTGTATTTTTCATTTCAAGAAGCGCCAAATATTTTTAATTAGTGAAAGGTCTGGACTGCAGGCAAGTCAATTAAGCACCTGGACTTGTCTACTACAAAGCAATGCTGTATATTGCATATGCAAGGCGTTCCCTGAAAAAGACATCACATGAATAGGAGCGTATGCTGCTCTAAAATCTGGATAGATCTTTCAGCATTGATAATTCCTTTCCAGATGTGCAAGCTGTCCATTCCATACACATTAATGCAACTCCATACCATCAGAGATACAGGCTTTTAAAATGAGCGCTGATAACAAGCTGGAAGCTCCCTCTCTGGAGGACACGGCACCCATGGTTGCCAATAAGAATGTCAAATTTCGATTTGTCTGACCACAGAACAGTTTTCCACTTTGCAACAGACCATTTTAAATGAGCTTTGGCCCAGAGAAGAAAGCAGTGTTTCTGGTTCATTTTCAGATATGACTTCTTTGCTAGAGAGTGTTTTTTGGAAACCATTTTTTTGGAGTCCATGCAGTGATGTTCATCACAGAATCATGTCTGGCATCCAATATTGCATTTCTGCCTTATCCCTTGTGCAGAGATTTCTCCAGATTTTTAAAATCTTTTGATATTATGTACCGTAGATGATGATATATTTAAAGCTTGCAATTTTACATTAAGAAACATTATTCTGAAATTGTTCAACGATTTTTTACACAGAGCTTTTCACAGATTGGTGAGCCCATCTTTACTTGTGAGACACTAACTCTCTAAGATGCTCTTTTTATACCCAATCATGTTGCAGACATGTTGGCAAATATTCTAATTTGCTGCCAAGTGTGCTTCCAACTCTTCCTTGTTAGTATCACTCACTATGCCAGCTTTTTGTTGCTGTCCCAAATTTTTTGAGACGTGCTGCTGCCATCAATTTCAAAATGTCCCTATTTTTTCTTAAAATGGTACATTTTCTCAGTTTAAACATTTGATATGTTTTCTATTTGCATTTGTGGAAAAAAATGGTTTTATGAGATTTGTAAACCACCGCATTCTGTCTTCATGTAGGTTTTACACAGCATTTGGAATTGGGCTTGCACATAATAAAAAGAAAAAAGCGACAATATTAGAAATTCCCTGAAAAGTATTACAGGCACAGTTTGGGACTCCGGTCATAATTATGCCCTAAAGGTGGCTGGCAGGTAAATGTTATCAGTTATCACACTCCCTTATGCTCTAGTAGACTTGACCTGCATAATGCCATATCTTATCCCGCTTAATACTGCATGACACGCTGTTTCCTTTCATCGGCTTACAGCTAAGAAAGAGGCTCAAGTAAACAGACAGCTCATTTTTAGAATAAAAAAAAGGAAGAGCAACTGCCTTTTTTGAAAGCAAACATTTTAAACTGTAAATCCATTGAGACTTTTCACAGTTAGGATCCAATACCTTGAAAGGTAAATCTACCCAAAACTACTCTTTTTAGCTTCTAAAAGCTCAACTTCTCAAAAGGGCAGAAAATCATGGGGCATCTACCCAACGATGACATTCAAATCTAAAAAAATCAGTTTTAGCTGAAGTTGGGCTTCCACCTTAAAGAGGTATTAAATGCTTTACCATTAATGTAGGGGTGGCCAATAATTTTGCCATGAGAAGATGGGACTCTTGTGTAGGGCCAAATCACTAGGTTTTGTATGTAGAGTGGCAGGCTGGAAGGAATCACTACTGTCCCCTAAGAGAGAAAGACTGAGGACTAATTCACACCAACCGCTGCATTACAATGTCCAGTGGGATGACTGTAGTGGCGATATGCCAATCTCGGCGCATTACTCCTAGCTTGTAAGCGCTAATGAGCAGGGCCCTCTGTTTCCTCCTGTATTGAATTGTATTGTAATTGTACTGTCTGCCATCATTGTTAAGCGTCATGCAAACTGTTGGCACTATGTAAATCCTAAATAATAACACTTTTTTTTTTTTTTAATAAACAAACTGTGAAATGTTAGACATTTCATTACGTTCAACTGGCCACCACATGGTACAAGTGGTGGATTGCCTCACACTGTGCTGAAGAAGTACAGCATGCAGTGCTGTTTTTTTTTTTTCCACCACCGCAATGGAGTGCCGTGAATCGGGCAAGTAAGACAAGAAATTTTGCCTCGTCATGTGGTGGACTGCACTGGAATAGCCACACAGTCCCACATCTTCTGGTGTGAATGAACCTTAAACACGAGACTGTAAACACTGGGCAACCCACTAATCGTGGTGGAAGCGCCGACATACTGTGTTTGATCGCCGCTCATAGGAGGAGGACCAGGTAGATGACCGGCACCTGCTGCAACAGACTAGGATGAATCACTGCCGCCCTTCGGAAGAAAGACTTGCAGCAGTACGGGGAAGCTGGTGAGCACTGACAGGCTGTGTACAAGATCACCGCTGTCAGAGGAAGGAGTGCTGTATGTTTCACTACACTTCGGAGTGAAGAACAGGTGCTAATACAGTAAGAACTGTCTCAGCCGGTATCAGAGTGGCAGGAGAGCGTCTGGAGGTCTCCTAGGCCAGTAGTTCTCAACCTCAGTCCTCAAGAACCCCCAACAGGCCATGTTTGCAGGTTTTCCTTTATCTTGCACGGGTACTTTAAATCAGAGTCAATGGCTTGGTGTTTTGGACAGCTATTTCATCTAAGAGAAAATCCAAAAACATGACCTGTTGGGGGTACTTGAAGACTAAGGTTGAGAACCACTGTCCTAGGCAACACTCTCCCACTAGAAACGAGTCTCTCCACTGTGTCAATCATCTTCTCCAACTCTCTTTCCTCCAGTTCTGGCTGCTCTTCACAGAGTCCATACAGACTTTATCTGTATGCCTCTGTGCCAGTCAGCTTCCAAGCTGACCAGCTCAGAAAAGCAAGCTGACAGTGGAGGCACCGCGGGCCAAACAGAAAGCCAATGGGCCGGATGTGGTCTGTGGGCTGCAGTTTTCCCAGGTCTGCATTAAGTTAAATGCCCCTCTACCTGTCCTACCACCCCTAAACACTTACCTGGCTCCATGTCACTACTGCAGCACCACTCCTTACTTCCCGCTTTCACAGGAGAAGCAGCAGAGCCATTGACTCCTCAATCCAATTCCTGTCAGGAGGAAAGGGGACGTGGCTTAACTCCACTATGTGTTCATGGACACACACAGCCTGGCTTGTGCCCAAAATGCAGCCCTATGGCACTTTTCTGTGCAGCCCTCAGCAACCCTGCAGGCATTAATCTATGTTTCCCTATTGCCCTGTAGTAGCAGTGATTTTCTAGTAGCCTCATGTAATATGTCTCCAATCCCTGACCACCTCCTGTATCGCGTCCACAGTCCCTGACCACCTCCTGTATCGCGTCCACAGTCCCCGACCACCTCCTGTATCGCGTCCACAGTCCCCGACCACCTCCTGTATCGCATCCACAGTCCCCGACCACCTCCTGTATCGCATCCACAGTCCCCGACCACCTCCTGTATCGCGTCCACAGTCCCCGACCACCTCCTGTATCGCGTCCACAGTCCCCGACCACCTCCTGTATCGCGTCCACAGTCCCCGACCACCTCCTGTATCGCGTCCACAGTCCCCGACCACCTCCTGTATCGCGTCCACAGTCCCCGACCACCTCCTGTATCGCGTCCACAGTCCCCGACCACCTCCTGTATCGCGTCCACAGTCCCCGACCACCTCCTGTATCGCGTCCACAGTCCCCGACCACCTCCTGTATCGCGTCCACAGTCCCCGACCACCTCCTGTATCGCGTCCACAGTCCCCGACCACCTCCTGTATCGCGTCCACAGTCCCCGACCACCTCCTGTATCGCGTCCACAGTCCCCGACCACCTCCTGTATCGCGTCCACAGTCCCCGACCACCTCCTGTATCGCGTCCACAGTCCCCGACCACCTCCTGTATCGCGTCCACAGTCCCCGACCACCTCCTGTATCGCGTCCACAGTCCCCGACCACCTCCTGTATCGCGTCCACAGTCCCCGACCACCTCCTGTATCGCGTCCACAGTCCCCGACCACCTCCTGTATCGCGTCCACAGTCCCCGACCACCTCCTGTATCGCGTCCACAGTCCCTGACCACCTCCTGTATCGCGTCCACAGTCCCTGCAGCCTTTAGTATCACTTTAATGACAGGTAACAGAGCAGAAAGCTGCAAAGCTAACTTCCAAAAACGTGAAACTGTACATGTAAAGAATGTTCTATACTAGGGATCTTCAAACTACGGCCCTCCAGATGTTCTGGAACTACACATCCCATGAGGCATTGTGAAACTCTAACATTCACAGATATGACAAGGCATGATGGGAATTGTAGTTCCTGAACAACTGGAAAGCCGTAGTTTGAAGACCCCTGCTCTATACAAATGATTAGAAAGGATATTGTTATCTCTAACAAAATGCACAGCACTTTGGGTGGGCGGGGAGGTGTTGTGGTCATTTTAGTTGATTTCCACCCATAATTGTGAAGCTTAACCTGAGGGAACTTTCCCTCATTAACAACTCACAGATGTAATGTCTATTCAACAGGAGCAAAAAAGAAGAGAAAATTGTACATTTAGATGCAGTAATTTATGCATATACTTGCAAATACCAATAAGCATATAACGCATAAAATTAAAACACTGGTAGCAAGAAGCGGATGAAGATTTTTACGCACCCGTTTGCGAGTATACAGGAAGTCTTTATGAAGCATACCTTGGTTTTTTTTTTTAGGATTTTTCTGCCAACCTCTGCTAGCAAGAGTGTGTATAAACATCAGGAAATATGTCTATGTGCAAGAGACCTAAGGGTACATGGACAGGCCTTATGAAAACCTGGCAACCAGTAGACAGAATCTTGCTGGCAGAAGTTGGCAGGAAGATACTGTGTAAAAAATGCTCTGTATACATGTAAAGAGCAGTGTGAGGAGTGGTTACATGCATACAACACTAAATAGATCAGTTACTAGGAAACAGGAGGCTTCTCAAAGAAGGCACCTAGCATCCATCAGTTGCTAGAACACAAGTGGCTTTTGCTTTCAATAAAGACAAAAAAAAAAAAGAAATCCCTGAGGAACTAAAAAAAAAAAAAAAAAAAGTTGCCTCTTAAATTTCAAAATGTTTCGGTTCCATTACTGTATTTAGTTAGGCAATGTTAACGGCTTGCCGACCACCTCACATAGGAGTATGGTGGCTGAGCGGCTCTCCTGGGCTGGATCATGCATCCAATACGTGGCCCAGCTCTTCCAGGTAAGGGGGGGGGGGGGGGTGCTCCCGACGTCTCGGCTGTGCTGCGATTACTCACTGCACAAGCCGATCATCGGGTCCCGCACAATGGTTTCCAGCCATGACCCGCTGATTGGCAATGAGGAAGACGGGACTGAGCTCTGTTAATGTAAACATAGAGCTATGTCCTGTCAGCGGGGATGTGCCGGTTTTAGTTTCCCTGCAAAGCAGGGAATAAAAACCGGCACATCCCTTTGTAAAAACAGCATACAGTGAATGCACCCAGCGCTGTTAGGCACACAGTTAACCTTTAAATTGCCCCTAGAAGTTCACCCATTCCCAGCGTCATTAGTACAGTGTCCGTGTATATTAGCACTGACCACTGCAGTAGTGTCACTGGTTCACACAAAATGTCAGATTGCCCGCCATACTATCACAGTCCCGCTATAAGTCCCTGATCGCTGCCATTACTAGTATTAAAAAAATAAAATAAAATAAAAATTCCAGTTTATACACACCATAGTTTGTAGACGTTTGTATAACTTTTGTACAAACCAAATCAATATACACTTATTGGGATTTTTTTTTACCAAAAATATGCGGCAGAATAAAATGTTGGCCAAATATGGCTACATTTATGAAGAAATTTTAATTTTAGAAACTTTATTGGATTTGTTTTATAGCAGAAAATTAAAAAAATATTGTTTTTTTCCACAATTTTCAGTCTTTTTTTCCTTTATATAATAAAAAACTTAGAGGTGATCAAATACCACTAAAGGAAAGCTCTATTTGTGGGGGAAAAATTAAATAAATTTCATTTGGGTAAAGCACTGCATGGCCTTGCAATTGCCAGTTAAATTAACACTGTGCCAAATAGCAAAAAAAAGCCTGGTCATGAAGGCCTCTGACCTTCTGGACGGGTCAATTGGTTAAACACACAGCAAACAAACTTAAAAACAAATATATAAAAAGGTAGTTGCGCGCTGCTATTCAATACAATAAACGAACAAAATTGCTGCTGCTCTCACCTATGTGTTCCCACAGAAGGAAAGATATAAAGTAAATGAATGAGACAGCGCTGCATTTACACTAAAAAAATATATATATATAATAACATATAATAATATCACAAAATACGTAGAATAAAAGTGTGCAAAAAAAGTCTATTAGTGACATATAGGTGATAAATCTTCTACTAGCATGCAGGGAGATGTGAAGTTTTTTTCCTTGCTTCAAATAGCTTCCACACCAATAGTGCTCGCGCCACCATGTGCAATGCTCGCTCACCTCCTTGTAAGACCCTGCAAGGGGTCAAACATGCCTTGCACACAGTGCAACTCTCTCTTAAGGAATGCTCCACACTGGTCCTTGACAATTTCTGTTAGGCTCTCAGGGAACAGACAATAATCTACAATAGGTGTAGTTTCCTTCCACTATGTTGCTTCAGACGTGACTCCACATTGGCTGCCGGTAGTTCCACAGTAACATAGAAGAAACAAAAGTGCCTCCAACAGTGCAGTATTCGGGGGATTAAAAACAGAACTTCACCACCCCAGTTAATATTCAACTCACATTTATTTAAAACATTAAAAGCACTGATACAAAATCCATAGCAAAGATCTCACTTGTTGCGAAAGGTTCCACCGCCAGGCTCCACCTCTACTAGTTACGCCACCTACCTCGTGGCTTCATCTGGAGTTAGGTGTGCAAGTAGAGTTGCCACCTCATCCCTTTAAATCTGAACACATATGAATTACACAGGTTCTGCAGAAAAGGCACTGAGTTTAATTACCACCTTAATCAGCCACAGAACCTGTGTAATTAATATGTGTTCGGGTTTAAAGGGATGAGGTGGCAACCCTATGTGCAAGGTGTTTTTGACCCCTTGCAGGGTCTTACAAGGAGGTGAGCGAGCATTGCACGTGGTGGTGCGAGCACTATTGGTGTGGAAGTTATTTGAAGCAAGGGAAAAAAAAACTTCACATCTCCCTGCATGTTAGTAGAAGATTTATCACCTATATGTCACTAATGGACTTTTTTTTGCGCACTTTTATTCTACATATTTTGTGATAGTTTGTTTATATTTTGTTTTTCGTGTAAATGCAGCGCTGTCTCATTTACTTTAGAAACAAACAGGTGCATCAGAAAAAAAAAATCAATTAAACACCTACTTAGAAGCCTGGAAAGAAACATAACATGCCCAATGTACAGTTCTTGGGTAAACCTATTTACCCTAGAGAAGGGGTCTCAAACTGGTGGCCCTCCAGCTGTTGTGAAACTACAAGTCCCATCATGTCTCTGCCTGTGGGAGTCATGTTTGTAACTGTCAGCCTTCAATGCCTCATGGGACCGCCAGTTTGAGACTACTGCTCTAGAGGAACCCCTAAAAAAAATGTTCAGGTCTCAGTGAACCCCTTCTAAAACCACTTCATGGTGAGTCAATGGGAAGAACGCCCCTTTA
Source organism: Aquarana catesbeiana (assembly GCF_042186555.1). Classification (NCBI taxonomy): domain Eukaryota; kingdom Metazoa; phylum Chordata; class Amphibia; order Anura; family Ranidae; genus Aquarana; species Aquarana catesbeiana. The sequence continues at coordinate 68,015,204 of NC_133336.1, read as the reverse complement.
CATTGGTGGTCAGTAGGAAGAATGTCCCCCTTCTAGACAGCAAAATCTAACTAAAGCTAAATCATGCCTCTGTCAGTTGGCATTGGCCCCAGAACTAGGCAGGCACCATCAAATGGGAGGTCAACCAGCCACAGCTCAAAGAGCCCCTAGCAACCCTTGGAGGAACCCTGGTTGAGAATGGCTGCCCTGGTGATTACCCAAAATTCTTTGCAATGACAAGAACCTGCTTGAACAATCTGCCGAGAGACAAAAGAGTAAAAGAAAAAAGCTAATGCTGGTAAATTAAAGTCTTTAAGCCTTTGTGAGTATAACAATGGTGTCACACCCCTACACCATCTATAAGAGCCATTTCATGCTGCAGCAAGAGGAATTTTCGTAATCTATAATCAAACTTGGAAAGTAGATTTTCCAGAAATAACGTAAGCTAGCGTGCATCCCAGCTAAGGAATGGGCATTTTTAAGATCAGCAGCCCTTGTAAAAAAAGTGTCACTTATTCCTCCTTAGCCTCAAGTACTCGCCTTTCTCACTCCGCCTCCATTCAGCTGCTGGAAATGCAATGTTGGCCCAGCACTGTCGCATTAATTCGGATTGGAGAAAAAAGCCTTAATAAGTAAGCTCCAAAAAGTCGCTTTGTAGCTTGCACAGCACTTCATTTTCCCACTGCCAGCAGCTAAACAGAGCAGTGGGGGGGGGAGCAAGGAAAAGCAGAATACGATGCTGATGAAAGTAGTATGAGGGCAATTAAGAGAGACTCTTGGACCTTTGAGCAAAATGGAAAGAAACACAACATTAACCACTTCAAGCCCTTTTTTGCAATACGGCACTGTGTCGCTTTAACTGACAATTGCACGGTCGTGCGACATTGTACCCTAACAAAAATGAAGTTTTTTTCCCACAAATAGAGCTTTCTTTTGGTGGTATTTGATCACCTCTGTGGTTTTTATTTTTTGCGCTATAAACAAAAAGAGAGCGAACATTTTGAAAAAAAAAAAGCATTTTTTACTTTTTGCTATAATAAATATCCCAAAAAAATTATATATAAAAAAAAAAAAAAAAAAAAAGACCAATTTCTTCATCAGTTTAGGCCGATATGTATTCTACATTTTTTTTTTTTTTACCAAAAATAAGTCAATGAGCGTATATTGATTGGTTTCGCGTCTGCAAAATAGGGGATAGATTTATGGCATTTTTATTATTAATTTTATTTTTTTATTAGTAACGGCGGTGATCTGCAATTTTTATCGTGACTGCAACATTGCAGCAGACAGATCGGACACTTGGCACTATTTTGTGACCATTGGCACATATACAGCAATCAGTGCTATAAAAATGCACTGATTGTGTAAATGTCACTGGCAGGGAAGGGGTTAAACACTAGCGGGCGATCAAGGAGTGTGTTCCCTGGGCGTGTTCTAACTGTAGGGGGATGGGCTCACTAGAACATGACAGGATCACAGGGAGTAGTAGATCCCCATCATGTTGCTAGGCAGAACAGGGAAATGCCTTGTTTACATCTCCCCGTTCTGTCTTCTCCGTGTCACGATCATGGGCCACTGGCGGACATAGAGTCTGCGGGCGTGCCGCCGGCAGCGCACACGCTAGCCGCCAATGATGCAGCGACGTACGGGTGCCACTTTGCCAAAGTATATCGGCGTGAGACAAGTGGTTAAAATGCATCTAATCTTTAGATCCCAATTCATTTCTTTTGTGCATGTTCTGCTAATGCATGTATGTGTCTGCCATAAAATGCTTTTTTAAAGGGTTAGTTCTCCTTTACAAAAACTGTATACACAGTAAGGGGTGTTTCTAGATAAAATCGAACTGTACAGCTCTCACTAGAGTTGAATAATGCCCTTGCTATAGGTGCAGGCTATTTACATACCTCATGACGCCTGACCGGAATACTCCCAGGACGTTACCAAGATGCTGCTAGGTGAGGCCTAGTCATTACTGTTAGCCTTCACAGGAATAAGCTCTTTCTCCGATTCTTTGTTTGAGAGCTCACTTCTATGGATGAAGATGAGCAGTAACGACAAGGCCTCACTTAGCAACGTCTTGGGAGTATTCCAGCCAGGCTTCATGGAGGTACATAAATGGCCTATGCCTAAAGCAGGCATGTCCAAAGTCCGGCCCGCGGGCCAATCGCGGCCCGCGGTCCAGTTTTGAACGGCCCGCCTGGTTATCTAAACCAGCCTTTCTCAGCCAGTGTGCCGCGGGATCAGGGCTGTCAGATGAGCCAGATCCCCTGCCGAACTGTACATCGGCACTGTGAGAAGATCCGTCAGCCTCAAAAGTGAAAGTAAAGTGCAGGGGAGTGTGCTGTGCTCTCTGCTTCCCCCTACAGTGCAGTACCCGGCTGAATGAGGAAGTTGGAAAGGTACAATACTGTGATTGAAGCTAGATGCGTTTTAAAAGGGCTTTATTCATGTGTCTGTGCATGTGTGTCTGTCTGTATGTGTGTGTGTGTGTGTGTGCATGTGTCTGTATGTGTCTGTATGTGTATGTGTGTGTGTGTGTGTGTGTGTGTGTGTGTGTGTGTGTGTGTGTGTGTGTGTGTGTGTGTGTGTGTGTGTGTGTGTGTGTGCATGTATGTATGTCTGTGTGTGTGCATGTCTCTGTATGTGTGTGTGTGCATGTGTCTGTATGTGTGTGTGTGTGTGTGTGTGCATGTGTCTGTATGTGTATGTGTGTGTGTGTGCATGTGTCTGTATGTATGTCTGTGTATGTGCATGTCTCTGTATGTGTGTGTGTGTGTGTGCATGTGTCTGTATGTGTGTGTATGTGTCTGTATGTGTGTGCATGTGTGTGTGCGTGTGCATGTGCGTCTGTATGTATGTCTGTATGTATGTGCGTGTGCATGTGTCTGTATGTATGTGTATGCATGTGTCTGTGTGTGTGTATGTGTCTGCATGTATGCGTGTATGTTACTTTTAATCTGCCCCCCCCCCATTTCCTGTACCACCAGAACTGCTTTTGTAGGGCTTGTTTGTGATAGCAGCCAGGACTGCTGCTCCTCTGAAAAGCAATCCATGCACAGATCGCTTTTCAGAGGCATATGACAGGCGGTAAAGGGGCATTATGTTGCCTCCTCACCACCTGTTTTAAGCCCGTAAATGCAGCATCACTATACCGCAACCGTGCAATGCACACAGTTGCGGGATAGTTGCAGTGCAGCCCCATTAAGCCTGGGTATACCTCCAGCTGCAGCCACAGCATGTGTACACACCCAGCTGCTCCCTCTGCAGCTAAAGGGGGAGAAGTTGGGGGTGATAAAAACAGCTTAATCATGTGGTTTTACTACCCCTCCAACCTGACATGTGAACAAGCCCTTGGTTCACATCTGTGTGGCTGCGTGCTACCTGTAGGGCAGCCCATTCATTTCAATGGGCTTCCCTACCCACAAAAATGCAGGTAAAGAAGTCCCTGACCTTTTTTTTTTTTGAATTGCACTGAGAATTAACGGTACCCCTAAAGAGCAGAGCATTCGCCTGTGTGTCGGGAACGAGCGCAGTGTATTAGTGCTCGAACGAACACACTTAGACCGAATTTTAATGGTTCAAAGAATGTCAGGCAAAATGGTCGGCCCTCACACATGTTCACTTCATCAAATCTGGCCCTCTTTGAAAAAAGTTTGGACACCCCTGGCCTAAAGGCAAATGTTTGGTAGGATAAAAAAATGTAAGAAAAATTTATGAGAAATACATTTTCATGAAATCACAAAAAAAAAATGGCAATAAAGTGTAATGTTACAGATTGTTCATTTTCATACAAGAAAGATTTCAAAGTGATTAAAAAAAAAAACAAACAGTCTATGCATTACTACTTTGTACATGCTGAGCCTTAAAGGAGAAGTACACCTAAGACCCCTTTCACACCAAGGCGTTTTTGCAGCATTTTAGCGCTAAAAATAACGCTATTAAAAGGCTCATAAAACGCTCCCTATTCATCTCAATGGACCCTTTCACACTGAGGCGTTGCGCTGGCAGGGCGTTGAGAAAAGTCCTGCAAGCAGCATCTTTGGAGCAGCTTTTGGGCATTGAAAAAAGCGCTTCAAAAACGTCCCTCTCCATTGAAATGAATTGAAAACGCTGTAAAAACGCCTGAATAGCGCCTATAATCTGCCATGAGCTGTAGAAAATTCACATGATCTCACAAAAAGGTAAACATGCAAGCAGAAAAGAGAGCATCTACAACAACAGGACTGAACTTGTGGGAAGGTCAGAATGATTAAACAGACCAAGTGCCAAAAAAACAAAATTAAAGTGCCAAAAAAAAGGAATTAATCCCAGAAAAATGAAGATTTGAAATAAAATAAGACACTGCTTGTTACTTTACAAGACACTGCTTGTTTTACATGATCTCACAAAGGATAAACATGCAAGCAGAAAGATAGCATCAATAAGGCCCCTTTCACACTGGGGCGGTTTGCAGGGGTTATTGCGCTAAAAATAGCGCCTGCAAACCGACCTAAAATTGCCGCTACTGTTTCTCCAGTGTGAAAGCCCGAGGGCTTTCACACTGGAGCGGTGTGCTGGCAGGAGAGAAAAAAAACTCCTGCAAACAGCATCTTTGGAGCGGTGAAGGAGCGGTGTATTCACCGCTCCTGGCCATTGAAATCAGTGGGGCAGTGCGGCTATACCGCGGGCACAAGCGGTTTTAACTCTTTTTCGCTGTTAAACGCCTGCAGCGTTGCGTTCATTTTACCACTAATGCCCCTAAAACGCTGTAATAACGCGGTAATAACACGTTTTAGGGCGTTTTTGAAGCGCCTTGGTGTGAAAGGGGTCTAAAGCTCATTTGGCTGTACTCGTAACAATCACAAGGGTGCAGTTTATTCTGCACTCCTGTGACCGGTTTTCAGCAGACAGCTGGCTGAAGCCCATTGTCGGCTGACGTCACAGAGCCGGTCCAGGCTCGGAAAAAGATCACGACCATATGGCCGGGATCCACCCACATGCCTGGACCAGCAACCGGCTCAGCTAGCCGCTGAGAGCCTGAACTGGCCGCTCCTATCCCCTCCACAGCCCAGCACTCCCAGGGAGCATGGGGGAGGGCAGAACAGAGAGTCCGTGACCGACAGTCACAAGCTCTCTTCTCAAGGAGCACCGAAAACCGAGCAATCGGCGGAGTTTGATCGCTCGGTTAGTGCCGTGGAGGACTAGTTCCAGCATCCACCTAGGTAAGTAGGATTCCCAAAAAAAAATCCCATACTTCTCTATTAACACGTTTGTAATGTTTAGAAATAAACTCCCTGGTTCTAAAGGCAGGTATTGTTTTTACCGAAATGCATTCTATGCATTAGGGTAGAAAACCTCCACCCCCCCACCCCCCCCAGCCCACAAAAGCTTAACCGGAGCCAGATCTCGATCCAACGATGTGCATGAGAGCAGAGGCTCTCTCTCCTCATTGGCTCAGACACAGCAGCGGGAGCCATTGGCTCCTGCTGCTGTCAATTCCAGCTAGTTAGGAGGGACCGGGGCTACACCATGCTCTATGTTGTCTTATGGATACACAGAGTCAGTTTGGGAGCTAGCACCGAGTGCCCCCATAGCAAGAAGCGCGATATGGAGGCACTCAGGAAAGGGGAGGAGCCAAGAACGCTAGTGAGGGACTCCAGAGGAGGAGGATTGGGGCCGCTTTGTGCAAAACCATTGCACAGAGAAGGCAAGTATAATTTTTTTTTTTAAATAACAAGTGAGCCTTTTAATATCGCTTTAAGCTGTGGATATAGCCCTCACTGAACGTTAAAGGGATGGAAGAGAAACAATGGAATGTCCATACAAAATGTTTAGGAAAAAATATATTTTTTTTTAGTACCTTGGCCATTCTTCTGCTTTTTCTGCCCAGTTTTCTTCTTGGACCCAGTCATTTCAGGTGGTGGAGTTGGCTGTTTAGTTACGGGAACAGGTTCCGGCTTCTTCACAGGAACCTTTGTCCCATTGACTTCTTTGTTAACCGGCTCCTTGACCACTGGCTTTGGTGGCTTCTTCTCCTTCTTCTTGCGCTCCCTGACACTGCCAATGGTCTCAGCGGGAATTATAGGAACTACATGCTCCTCTTCACTTGACAGAGCATCTCCCAATTCGAAATCGCAAAGGGCCGTCTCAGAATCTGATTCATGAAGGTTTCCATTCCGAGTTTCTTTCTTCTTGTTCTTTTTTTTGTCGGTTTTCTTTTTGTCTATTTTGGCAGGGGGCAGCCTCTGGTCTTTCTTCTGCTTGGCAAGGACCTCTTCATATGACGTCTCCTTCATAAAGAGCCAGAAGAAGAGCAGGAGGGCCGTGATCACCACAATTGGGAACAGGACAATAAAATAGGTTGACTCGTAAAACTCCATTGTGCTTTCTTAATCTTGTGTATTATTTCTTCTTACTACAAAAAGAAAAAAATGGTCAAAACAGTTATTTCACCCACCAGTAATAAATACATTTGCAAAATGTAAGAAAAATGATTAACAAGCCAAATAACAAAACTGACATCTTTGACCCAATCCAAACTTAAAGGGTTTCTATGTCACCCACTAGATTATCAGTGGTATGTCATTGCCTATTTTCAGGTTTGGGGCGCGCATGCATGACACACACACACACACACACACACACACACACACACACTGCTGAACGGCTGTGTGCAATCACAGCCCAGAGAACTGTGTTGGTAAACAACACAGATCTCTGTACAGAGGGAGCAATTTGTCAGTTTCTCATTCCTGAAAAGCAGGGATGACAGAGATATTTAGGAAAAACAACACACAGTACACACATTACACATAGTTAGGCACAAATTTAACCCCTCGATCACCCTAGATGTTAACCCCTCTCCAACCAGTGCATTAGTACTGTAACAGTGTAGAGCACGTGTCAAACACAAGGCCAGTGGGCCTCGCACCTCTTCTGCAGCTGCAACCTCCCTGGTCTCCTTCCCTACCTTGTCTCAGCAGCAGAGAGGACGACAGAACTTGTCTCTGTATTCAGCAGAATCTGGCAGTGGCCCTCCTCTGGTCCTCTTTAAGACCCTGCTCTACTTCCCAGTCCCCTGAGCTTCTTCCCTGCGGCAGCACATGGTGGGGATGAAAAGGGGCACTGCGATGTAAGGGAGGCTGGGAGATTCTTGACTTCTGATGATGGGCTCTTGACATCTTTACATAATGTAATGGGGGGGGGGGGGGGGGGGGGGTGCTATGGACATCTAGTCTTATCGGCAACCATAACGCTGTTGTGTGGCCAGTGAAAAAAAAATAAGAGAATTTGACACCCCTTGTGTAAAGTATTACCACTGATCACTGTATTCCAAAATTCCAAAATATATACCGTAGTTTGTAGACCCTAAAACTTTCATGTAAATCAGTGACCATACACTAGAAGCTGCACGTTTAAATCGTTAAATAAAAAATCCGATCTCCTTAACAAATACTTAACAAATAAAGACTTTTAGCCCCGGTTCACACTGAGGCAGCGCGACTTGCAGCGCGACTGCCTCAGGCGACCTGGACACGACAGGGGCGGCGACTTGCAAAACGACTTCTATAAAGAAGTCTATGCAAGTCGCCTCAAGTCGCCCCCAAAGTAGTACAGGAACCTTTTTCTAAGTCGGAGCGACGGTTCCATTGTACAGAACGGGACACTACTTGTCAGGCGGCGAAGTCGCCTAACAAGTCGTCCTAGTGTGAACCGACCCTTACACTGGTGGAAGTTGCTCTGAGACAATCCATCCCATCCTGTCTTCTGGCTATCGATGCCAAAAAAGCATTTGACAGGGTGGGATGGTGCTACTTTGAAGAAACATTAAAACAATGGGGAATAGGCCCTCAACTTTTGGAGAAAATAATGGTTCTTTATCAAAACCCAAGAGCTAGAATACAGATAAATGGAGCCCTCTCGGACCCTATGATTATTTTTAACAGAACCCGACAGGGATGTCCTTTATCCCCTCTGATATATGTATTGGTAATGGAACATTTGACCACAGCTATTTGTAATAATCCAGACATTCAAGGGATTAACGTCAAGGAAATAGAATATAAAAGGTCAGTATATGCAGATGATTATTATACATTACTAATCCAGTAGTAGCTATACCAAATCTAATCCAGGAATTTAACCGTTTTGGAGCAATGCGTAATTGTAAAAAGGTAATTATGACAAATCAGAAGCTCTAAATATTACACTATCAAATAAAACTCAGGATCTTCTTCAAGGGAACTTTTCCTTTAAGTGGCAAAAAGTTGCCATTAATTATTTGGGAATATATATCCCTAAAGATTTAATGAAACTACAAGAACTCAATCATCTCCCGATGATTCAAAATATAATGAAATTGCTCTAAAAATATGACAAGGTTTCTTCCTGGATGGGGAGGATTAATATAGTAAAAATGGATACATTACCAAAACTATTATATTTATTTCAGACAATTCCAATATTTTTTCCAACAAATCTATTGGGTCAACAACGTAGAGCGGTGGGGCGATTCATATGGGCACATAAGTCACCTCGAATTAGAAGAGATATATTGATTAGGGCAAAGATAAATGGAGGCATGGCCCTTCCAGATTTTTCAATATAAGTACGTCCGTTCTGCATTTATGACTAGGATAGTAGACTGGTTCCCTAACGAAAAAAGCAAACAATGGGTGAAACTGGAGGAAGATGCTACTGCCATGAAATTAAAATCACTGCCATGGGTGGCTATAGGCTCCCGTCTATCGATGAGGGAGATGCCGTTTTTGGTCTCTTCAACATTGAAAGCGTGGGATGTACTGTTGAGAAAAAGTCTTGGTCTACACGGATTGGATCTATATGACACCTTTATTTTGAAATCCTAAATTTCCCCCACCAACAGAAGCTTTAGTTTTCTTAAAATGGCATAGACAGGAAGATGTAAGAATTGTCCAGATCTTGGTAGATAACAAACGTCCTCCATTGGATTCTTGGGGACTGGAGTTCAGGACCAATTGGATGCATTACCAACAACGTCAAACATACATTCAATCTCGGACACAAAACTCTCTAATAGATAGACCATTAACAGAATTTGAACAATTACTATTACAAAAGCAAAGACCAGCTCACGTTCTATCATTTATAAATCCCTAAAAATATAACAGAAGAACAAACATATTTAACTAAATGGGAGGAAGAACTGGAGATGGCCATTCCCAGCATAGAAAAGTCATTTCTTTTAACACACATACTATCTTTATCAACTAAAAGATCAAGAAAGAAATTACAAAATTTTAGCAAGATGGTATAGATGCCCGGTTGACCTGCATAAAATTAATGCTGAAAACCAAGAGACATAATGGAGATGCCTTATTGCAAGAGGCACAATGTCACACATATGGTATTATTGCCCAAAGGTGTATAATATATATCACAAAATTACAGGATTAAATGCACAACCAGATGTGTTAGTCTCTGTGTTATCAATTATCCCTGGGCCAATTAAAACGTATAAAAAAAAAATATATATATATATATTCTACGACATATGCTTACAGCAGCACGTACGATTATAGCTCGGAAATGGCAGAAGATGACAATAGGGGAATGGATGTGTGAGATGAATGAGATTCAGTCCCTGGAATTGACAATGATAGAAATGGGTCTAAAGGAACAAGCTTTAAGGATATGGCAACAATGGGAGGAATTTAGAACCTCCGTAAAACTATCTGAATATATGACTAGGCAATACTACCTTTTTTCTTTTAATAAATTGGTCATACTGTATTACACTATGGTCAGTCTCTCTCCTTTTCGAGTACATCTCGGTACGGCTATGGATCAAGGAGACTCTTAGGGGGTTGCCAATACCAGGTCCATTTCCTGTGTGTGTCCAGCAGCTATCCTTGGAAGACAAAGGCCGTGGCTGGGTTATAGCCAAACGCCTCTTTCTGCTTACTATCCAGTAAGCAGGCAATTTATACGGTGGTCGGGCACTCTTTCATATGTGTGGAGTCACTGTGGGGTTACTCAACAATTGAGTTTATGGACTCCTCATCATTATTGATTTGTTGTCATAGGCGCAACCATCCTCCATTTTATCTGAATATATATAGAGCAACTTGACATGACCGCACCACCCCCCCCCCCCCCCCCTTTTTTTTCCATTTTTTTTTCTCGCTTCCTTTTTTTTTGAGAGGGGTAAGGGTTCATGTGGGTATAGTTTGTCCTGTATGTGCCTTGGTGAAATTAATTTAAGGATATGGAAAATATTTATGATTGGTAAATAGATACCTGTATGGGTCTTGTTTTTTGTTTATATTGCAAAAAAAAAAAAAAATTAAAACAAAAAAAAAAAAAAAACCGCAGTGGTGATCAAATATAACCAAAAGATAGCCCCATTTGTCTAATGAAAATGATAGAAATTCTGTTTGGGTACAGTGTCGCATGACCGTGCAATTACCAGGTAAAGTAGTGCAGTGCTAAACATCAAAAAATGGCCTGGTCATGAAGGGGGTAAATTTTTCCGCAGCTCAAGTGGTTTGAATTTTTATGATGGTCTGCCACTCAGATGGAATATGCAAGTCAAGGGCTGTGGTTTAGACTCATTGACTTCTAACAGCACACACAGTAATTCACTTTCTTTCTTCACACACGCTACTCAGTATTAAAAGTAAAAGAAGCCGTGAATTTTTCTTCAAAAGGAAAAGGCTAAGTATTTTTAGCAGCTAGTATTTAGCTTTGTAGTTTAAAGAACTGCACTCTAAAGTTCACCAGCCGGTCCCTTTAAACCCCAGGAACATATGTCTGCTGCAGCAGCGGAAGAATGAAAAGCATTTACCTAGAGGGCATTTGAAGCGCTGAGATTATGGTGTTCAGCAAATAGTCTGATTGGATCAGGTTAATCAAGTGAAGAGCAAAAGGATTTTCATGATGGTTGGGCTGTCGCTCATTAGCCTTGACAAAAACTCCCTTTATTATGCTCCCATTTGCTTTTACAAGGCAATGAGAGCCTGGCAGAGCCTGGACAAAGTGGCTGAGTGCAGAAGAGTGATCACATCCAGACTATACACTCTATTGTCAGGGACACGCCGTCATAGTACATAGGGGGGGTGACAGTAGAGGATTGTTCCTAGGGGGATATAGTGCTGGGATGTTTGTCTGTCTTACAAGATCATCTGACAACATCATACAGTGAACTGGAATTTTTTTTTTTTTTTTTAAGGCAAATGTATAATGTTCAATTATCCAAAACAGCCAAGAGAATATTCTATCATTTGCTCTGACTATTTCAAAAAAAAATGTGAGCTCAGTTGTGATCACACTACTCCACTAATCTCTGCATTATGATTTTGGTACTAAATCTGCTGTAGCCAATCATACACAGAGTTCTGTGTTTACAAACACACAGAACTGGAACAGCCATCTAGCTGTTTCCTCTCCAGTGTCATTGTACAGGATTATCACTGATCATTGTATTAGTGTCACTAGCAACATCTTTTTCCATTAGTGACCCTCCTACAGTGTCTTTTAGCGACAGATTACCCGCCACCCTATCACAGTCCCACTATAAGTCACTGATCACCGCTATTACAGTATAGCGTATATAGCTGTGTAAAACTCTGATATATGTATACGTTTTTAGATGCTATAACATTCGCACAAACATAAGTACAGTGGAACCTCGGATTGCGAGTAACGCGGTTAACGAGCCTTTCGCAATACGAGCACTGTATTTTTAAAATACGTAACTCTGTTTGCGAGTGTTGTCTAGCAACACGAGCACGATTCAGGCCAAAGCGGTGTGCAGTACCGCTTTTGGAATGAGGTGGGGGGGGGGGGGCGTCGCCATTTGGAAATGCACGGAAAGGCCCGAGGACACTTCGGCTGACCTCGGCAAATCTTGGGTAGGAAGACTTTCCGAGGTTTGCCGAGGTCCGAAGTGTCCTCGGGCCTTTTCGGCTGTTTCCGAGGCTCTCCGGCGCCCCCCGCCTCTGGCCGTATGCGGTATTGCATCCCATTGAAGTCAATGCAGAATGAATAATTTTCGTTTCCATTGACTTCAATGGGAAAACTCGCTTTGATATGCGAGTACTTTGGATTACGAGCATACTCCTGGAACAGATTATGCTCGTAATCTGAGGTTCCACTGTATAACTAAAAGGTAAAACTTTTTATAGTTTTGGATGGAGTAGAGATGGATCAGAACACTTATGTTTTCACTGCTATCTGTTCACACTCTTTATTTGTCCTGTTCACCATTATCATTGACAGTGAAAAGAAAATCACAAATTTGTGTTGACCCCAGAACAAAAAAAGTGGGGATATCTTCCAATGCATATACACTTGTTCAGGTGACCTGGGGGACCCCCAAGGTATTATCTTATTTTTGCAGGGATTTGTTCTCATCTCATGTTTTGGCTATGGGACATCAAGTGAAGGTAAATCTCCCCAATGGGATACAATGACAAAAAAAAAGAAAACCTGACAGGTTATATAACCCTCCCTTAAGCCTCATACACACAACCAAATTTTCGGCAGACATAGAGTCAGATTTTTGTCCGAAGGGCGTGTGCCAGGAACTTATCTTGCATACAAACGGTACACAACTGTCAGCCAACAAACACAAACGTAGTGACGTACTACAAGGGATTCCAGCTCTTGAGCACCACCCTTTGGGCACCTTCTGCTAATGTCGTGTTTGGTGTGCATTGATTCCGAGCATACGTGTTTGTACTTTCAACTTTTGTGTGACGGACTTGTGTACAGACGATAGGAAAATCTGACAACAGACCGCTGAAAATTTACTAGCCTGCCATCCAACATTTATTGGCGGAAAGTTGGACAACAACTGTCTGATGGAGCGTACCAACAGTCGGATTTTAGGCCAACAGTCTGTCATCACACAATTCCCTGCCGAACATCCGATCGTGTGTACGAGGCTTTACTCTATCCAAAACAAAGGAAAAAAAGAAGCAGCTTTGCCTATACAGGCAGTCCCCGGGTTACAAACAAGATTAAAGCGGCGTTCCAGCCTGGATGAAAAAAAAAAGAAAAGTTAGCAGCTACAAATACTGTAGCTGCTGACTTTTAATATAAGGGCACTTACAGAGAATATAAAAAGTCTACATACCCCTGTTAAAATGTCAGATTTCTGTGATGTAAAATCGGCTTCCAGGTTGTATGGTCAAAGCTTAATTGAACAAGCTGAAGTTAGAAGCAGATTGGCTACCATGTACAGCTGAACCAGATTCTGGGTGCTCCAAATCTAGTAAAGCTCCCCCAATGTGTACCCATGACGTCTACGCTTTAAAGCCATGTTGCCAATGGAAAATATTGTAGCTAGACTGGCCCTGTAAGTCCTGTGCATCGCTTTTCACATCCAACCCCCTGGAGGCGGCTGGCCGCTGGGTTCACAAAGTGCAGCACAGCATAAAACTTGTTATCCATTTTAAATAGGCTTAACTAAATCAGCCTGAATGTTTTCACAGCTCTGCTTATTCTGCTGCTCATATGTAAACCACAGTGTTCTTTAAGCTGTCCTTTTAAACCCTTGGTTGCCTCCCAGCTGCTGGTTTATAAGTGTACATCCAAACACAGGCAAGAGTAACCAATCAACAACTGAATGCACTACAATAAAAAAAAGAAGAGCACAACTAGTTACAATGGCCATTAATTACATGAGAAAATATATTCTCTCTCTACTGTGTGTGTTCCAGGCTTTGCGGCTAACTTTTGCTGAAGGCTGATACTCCCCCATCATCTACGACTATATACAGGAACGGCCGGGCCATAAGGCCCCCCCCCCCCCCCCCCCAGTTTGCATGCGGGGCACTGGACTCATTGGTTTCTTTGAGTTTTCTTTTTTTTCTTTCAAGCCACATGATTAGAGCCGGAGGCCCTAATTGGCTAGAAAAAGGTTGGGCTCCAGGTGGCTAGAACCCACCTACTTGTGACACTAGCAAACCAATATTCGTTATCATCTTCCGGCTTCTCCAGCTGGCCAATCAGGACAGTAGGTGGATCGAGTTGGCCGGGAGAAGCCGTGGAACAGTAGAGGGCTGAGTGCCGGGGGACTGTGGAGGGTTGAGTGGGGACTTTAAGAGGGAGGGGAGTTATTCCACACACACACACACACACACGGCTTAGAACCAGCCGTCACTGACAATATATAAGGTGGACCTTCACCCCCCATTTCCATCTTAAAAGAAATATCTGCAGTCTCAGGGTTGAACCTTTGGTGGGACAAGTTTACACAGAAAAGAAAAAAAAGGGGGGGGGGGGGGGATAACTTTCTGGGGAGCACAGCCTGCATTTTCGCTTACATCACCTGGGCGAGAACGATGCTCCCAGGTGCCGAAAGCTTTTGGGGATAGCCGCATCACAGAAGGCTTTGGAGCTATGTGGATCACCAGGGTGTCGAGCTGCTAGAACCCAGAAGGGACAGCCAGCTACCAATGATGTCACAGCATGCTCAATGTGCAACCTTCTGGGGATTACAGTAGGAAAACGCTGGATTCGCTAGACGATGCATGCATTTTGAAGATACATCAGGAAAGGTTAGAGGGGAAAAAAGTAACATGGAGGGTGGTGAAGTTCCTCTTTAGAACAATAAAGTGTGACTTGGTGTACCCTATGGCTCTACTCCCTCCCCATTGAACATACAAATACAGAAATTTTTGCCCTTGGGACTTTGAATTGTTATGGAAAATCGTATTTTACTGCAATACTATGTGTACAACATTACAAATTTGTTCATATACCTGACATCTGTTGCTACTGTAGATCTTGTGTGAACCAATAAATCCGTTGTTCTCTATTTCATCAATATCAGTGTCACACCTCATTCAAAGTTCTAAGGGCAAAAATAAATTTCTGTATTTGGAAGATACTCTTTAATTGCTAAGGAGTGCCATCATTGCATCTACCCATGCCTGTGAATGCTCACCAATCTTTTCTGTCTAAACCGGACCCACCATAGGTTCAAAAAGTGAGACTGAAGGTATGCCGCCACACCTAGGTGCCCCCCAAAAAAACACTACCTTGTTTGGATAGTACCACGGTAAGCGCCTACTTGCTGGAATGAAATACTAGCTCATAGATAGAAGTGTATATATAAATATACAGCCAATGCATTTCAGGAGATTGAGGTACACCTGTCATTGGGGTTCTGGACATATGGTAAGGCTTCATGTACACTAGCAGCTTCATAGGTGTGCACCTCAAACATGTGTGCGCAATATTATACACACACACACACATACATGCATACATACACACACATATATATATATATATATATATATATATTTTTATTTATTACACACACACACAGGCGTTGTCAGTAGGGCAGTGGATGGTGTCAGTGGTTTTTATTTGTATTATTTTAAAGCTTATTTTTTTACAATTTTTTTTTTTTTTTTTTTAGGAGCTCCGTTAAGATGCTCTGGTGAAATATTGCAGGTTTAAACAGGGGGAATCTGTGCCACACAGGGCGATTAGGGTTTGCTTTTTTGCCAAAGCCCTAAACTCAACTCTATAAAAGTCTATGTGTCCATGTACATATAGGCTTTTACCAGAATTTAGGAGCTGCTGCAGTTAGGGGGGCTTCAACCTCCCTCTCCTGAACATGGGAGAATCTCGTTGAGGATAAGAATGTTTTGACTGCCGGTTGCGTTTTGCATTTTCCCGGGGCTGGTGGTCAAAGTAAGCAGTGTGAACACGAAGCCTTACTCCAGCTGGTGGCCAAGTTGCATGAGATTCTAGTTTCCATGTACCATAAATATTGGAGAAACTCAACCAACCTGGGCACCAGCTAGAGTTACTTTATGCCCAGAATGGGGTGCCCAAATTTCCCAAAACATGCTGCCTCTTTAGCTGGCCACAAATATTTTTTTTATTTTATTCAGCCGCGCTAAACCGCAAGGAAGGATGAATCTCCCACCTTGGCTATTGTGTTTTGACAGCCAGCTGTCATCAATAATATCTAAACAATACCTGCATGTAACTGGATGCTGGCACTGTTCAGCCAGGAATGTTTCACCCAGCTCCTATTTTTCAGTCAAAAGTGTTTTGTAAAAGCAAGTTTTCTTTTTAAAATGACAAACATATTATACTTACCTGCTCTGTGTAATGTTTCTTTTTACCCTTGATCCTCCTCTTCCTGTTTCCCATGCTGGTGCTCTGGGCCCCTCCCCCCTGCTGAGTGCCCCCCATAGCAAGCCGCTTGCTATGGGGGCACCTATGCATACTCGCTCCCGAGCCCCACTCTGTGTGTCCATAAGACACAGAGTGTGGCTCAGCCCTGATCCCCCCTCACTGTCTGTGATTGACAGCAGTGGGAGCCATTGGCTCCTGCATCTCAGCCAATGAGGAAGGAGAGACCCGTGAGAGCCGCTGCTCTTGTGCACATCGCTGGATTGAGATCAGGCTTAGGGAAAGTATTAGAGGGGAGCTGCACACTGAAGAATGCATTAAAGGTATCACTTTAACTTTGGGTTCAAGATATCAGCACTACAGACTAGCCATTGCGCACTGCCACACATCATATTCTGGCTCAGGAACGACAGTCATGTCAATGCCGATGCCTATCTAATTTCGGCATGTGTTCAAAAATCTGCTGGGGGACAGGAGACGAAGAAAATGCTTCCTTCTGCCTGCGGACTGATGAAATCTTACCCATGTCATTTTACTGGAAGTCAAGGTCTGCTTTTATATAAATAATGTGGAGCTTTTTAAAAAGATTATACAAAATGTGTATTCTTCCTTGCATATGGACCTCACCTGTTCAGGGAGTGTCTAATTACCATCTGTGCTGGCCCAGCTCCACCACCTCTTCCTACCCCTAGATAAATAACATTTTATATAGCTGCAGGAAGGAGCAAATGAGAATACTATAGTGGCATCTGAGTGATATCTCAGAGTCTGCCACGGCTGATGACATCACATCCAAGATGGTAGTGCCCTATGGCAGTCTCAGGGCTTTTAGGTATCTATACAACAAAGGCTTTACAGATAAGTAACATATCTAAAATAAATGAAAGGGACGCTAAAGTCAGAAGGCTTTTTATTTTAATGAAATATTTGCATTAAGATAAAAAACCTGTGTGCAACGGTCCCCCTAATACTTACCTGAGCCCCATCTTGATCCAGCGATGTTGCACGAGAGTCTCGGCTGCCCATTTGCTCCTGCTGCTGTCAATCAAATTCAGTGAGCCAATGATGAGAGAGAGGGCAGTGCCAAGCCTGAATTGGCACACACACAGCAGAAGCTCGGCTTAGGTGCCCCACAGCAAGCCGCTTGCTATAGGGGGTACCCGGCAAGAGGGGAGGGACCGGGAGCGTTGCCAAGGGCCCCGAGAAGAGGAGGATCTGGGCTGTTCTGTGCAAAACCATTACAAAGATCAGGTAAATAACATGTTTGTTATTTTTAAATGAAATATAAAAAAAAGCGAGACTTTAGTATCACTTTAAATGCACAGAATACCATGGGAAGGTTGTTGAGATAATAGTCTGGTTAAAGAGTCTCTTACACCGCTTAACGACTGCCCCATGTACATATACTGCAGCAGGGCAGCCCTTATGCGCAAAATCACGTACCTGCACGCGATTCCTCTGTGCGGCTCTGGGGCCTGCGCCGCTGGAGCCCCGCTCCGAATGGACACAGCCAGAGTCAATCAGCGGGTCCGGAAGCCACAATGGCCGCCTGGATCCGCCGATCGTTCACAGGAGAGGCAGAATGGTGATCTGTGAGGGAGAAGATGGAAATCTTGTGTTTCTGCTAAGCAGAAGCAGGGATCTCATAATTCCTCCAGTCACAGCATTCCCCCCACAGGTAGAAAGCACTCCCTAGGACAGTGATGGTGAACCTTGGCACCCCAGATGTTTTGGAATTACATTTCCCATGATGCTCAAATACACTGCAGAGTGCATGATCATCATGGGAAATGTAGTCCCAAACATCTGGGTTGCCAAGTTTCACCATCACTGTCCTAGGACCACACTGAACCCCTTTCCTGTCAGTGTCATTTATACAGTGACCGTGCATTTTCTTCAGCACTGATCCCAAAAAGTGTCACTTAGTGTCAGATTTGTTGCAGTCACGCAAAAAAAAAAAAAAAAATGATGATTGCCTCCATTACGAGTAAAAACAATTTTAAAAAAATGTTTTTTTTTTAAAAGTCCATAAATCTATCCCAGAGTTTGTAGACGCTATAACTTTTGCGCAAACCAATCAATATATGCTTATTGGGATTTTTTTTACCAAAAATATGTAGCAGAATACACATTGACCTAAATTGATGAAGAAATTAGATTTTTTTTACTTTTTTTTATTGGATGAGTTGTATAGCAGAAAGTAAAAGATATTGGGGTTTTTTCAAAATGGTCAGTCTTTTTTTGTTTATTAGCGTAAAAAATAAAAACCACAGGGGTGATTAAATACCACCAAAAGAAAGCTCTATCTGTAGGAAAAAAGGACATCAATTTTATTTGGGGACAGTGTCGCATGACTGCGCAATTGACACTTAAAGTGGTTGTAAACCCACGAACTAAAAAAAAAAAAATAAAAAAAATAAAAAAAAAAAAAAAAAAGTTAAAACCTGCAAGACAAAGGCATAATGAGCTAGTATGCATAGCATACTAGCTCATTATGAATTACTTACCTTAGACCGAAGCCCCCGCAGCGGTCCTCAATAAGGATGAGCTCCAGCGTGTTCGCACAGCCCACGTGCAGAGCCCGCCAGGAAGTCGGCACTGCGCTAATCACAGGCAGTGAGACAATGTCCCGATGCGCGGCTGCAGAGAACGGGAAATGTCTCACTGCCTGTGATTAGCGCAGTGTCATGCCGACTTCTTGGCGGGCTCTGCAAACACGCCGGAGCTCATCCTTCGTCCTCATACACGGCTCCAGCCGGCAACATCGCTCCCGGCGTTATTTCTAGGTATCGCGGGCTCCGGCACTGTGATTGACCGGAGCCGTGATGGCGTCACTCCCGCGCATGCGGTAACGGCACACTAACTGAAGCAACGCCACGTACGTGCCATTGCTTCAGTGCGCATGTGTCGATGACGTCGGGACATGCAAATACAGGGGATATCTCCTAAACCGTGCAGGTTTAGAAGATATCTGGGGTAGCTACAAGCAAGTCTTATTATAGGCTTACCTGTAGTAAAAAGTGGTTGTAAAGGGTTTACAACCAATTTAAAGCAACAGTGCCGAATCACAAAAAATGTCCTTGTTAGGAAGGGGGTAAAAACTTCTGGAGCCGATGTGGTTAAGAAGATATGACGCACAGATCTTAAGCAATGCCACTAGCATTCTACTTGCACGAGAAATGCCAGCGAGTGCTGCTTATTGCATGAGACTTCCTCCGTGAGCTGGTATAAGTAGGAACTTTCTATAATGAGCAGTTGAGTAAAATACTGCTGAGTAATGAAGTATAAATATGACCGGAAGGCTTCCTGCTAAGCCTCCTTGCAAGGAGATTCCTGTGGAGACGTGTGAAGTCATGTTGCAGAGTGTTTCATAAGCTGCCCCATCATTCTTAGAAACTCCAATTCCGACTAATGCAGAGCGCCTTTCTTAGGCACAGAACTGACCACGCAATACACAAATAGATTCTAAGGTCATTTTTTCAAGAATAACCCTAACCTAGCTAAAAAAACAAAAAACAAAAAATTACAAAGTAAAAACTGTTAATGAAGCTTAAACCACTTAAAAATGGAAACTACGGGCATTTTTTGGAAAATTGCTAGCAGGTAAGCAGATATATGGCATTTCAAAAGTCCTGCGACTTGGGGTCTCAGGAGTCGGATCCTTAAAGGGTTACTAAAGGTTTGTTTTTCTTTCTTTTTTTTTTAAATAACAAACATATACTTACCTCCACTGTGCATTTTTTTTAAGCACAGAGTGACCCCGACCCTCCTCTTCTGGGGTCCCTCAGCGGCGCTGGTAGATTCTCCCCTTCTCGAGTGTCCCGTCGGAGAAGCGCACTCTTTCGGGACACCCTGCGGGCGCGCTCCCGTGTCCTGCTTCTGCGTCCATTGACACAGAAAACAGGACTCGGCCCCGCCCCCGTCATTGGATTTGACAGCAGCGGGAGCCAATGGCTAAGCTCCTATCCAATCAGGACATGAGACACCAGCTAGATCTGGTGTGCTTGTCCCTGGGGAGAAAAAAAAAAAAAAACGGGTTCAGGGGTACACACTATAAGAAAATCGGGCAAACATTTTCATCCAAAGAATTTTTGTACGATTTTCGCATAGTGTGTACACAACTTTCGACAGCCGATTTCGACTTTTCGTAAGAAAATTCCCGAAGGGACAAACTCCAAAATATTTCTCGTGTGGGAACAGAGCGAAGGATTTTCACTTAATGTATACTGTTTTCATACAAGAAAAAAAAAAAAAAATCAGAAAAGAGATTGCGCATGATCAGAAACCAAAAAAAAAGCCCTTGTCGTACGAGAATTTTCATTTATTGGTTCCTATTTGCTGTAAAAAAACGAGGAAAAAAAAAAAAATCGAAGGGAGTGGACCCCACTTTAGTCACACAAGTGTGAAAGGAGCTTAAAGCACAATACACACTATTAGATTTTCTGCAGATTTTTGTCTTCAGATTTAACAAAACCATGTAGTTCAAGGGGCTGCCTGATTGCATACAAATTGAAACTTTTAAGGTTTGACCTCAGATTATATGGTTTGGTTAAATCTGAAGACAAAAATCTGCAGAAAATCTATTAGTGTGTATGGGGTCCTACTATTTGCCAGCAAACTTCTTCTAATTGTATAATGAGCTGCACATGCTGAAGCTGGATATTACAGTGCACTAGAATTTCGAACGAAAATTTGTATGACAATTCCAAAGAAAGTTCTCATAACATTCAAATGTCGTTCGAAAAGAGTTAAGATTTAATTTCCTTTTAACATTCGATTTTGGTCAATCAGCTGCAGGTGAAGGAACCCCAAGCAACCTCTGGAGGAACCCAATGGTTCCATGGAACCCTGGTTGAGAACAGCTGGTCTAAGCAGTCAGGTTACTAAGCCACAGCTAATATCTTAAAAGAGAAGTATGGGATTACTACCGATGCTGCACCTGTCCCCCGGCGCCTCTGCACTGAGCGATCGAAGACCGCCGATGGCTCAGTTCTCTCCGCTCTCTGAGCGGAGAGCTGCTGCCTGTCAGTCAGCATCTCTCTGCTCTGCTCCTCCGAGCTCACTGGAGGGCTGAGCTGTGGAGGGGCCACTTAGCGGCTCGCCGAGTGGCTGAGACAGACATCAGTCCAGGCATCCGGCAGATCCAGATTTCCATTGTCGGGATGACGCGGTGCCTGGACTGATTCCAGTGATGTCAGAGAGTGGACTTTGGACCGCTCTCTGCTGAAAACAGGTCACAGAAGTGCACAACAAATTGCACTCCTGTAACCCATAGGAGAAGCCCAACCAAACAAGCTCAGACTGGACTTCTCATTTAAAAAAAAAAGAGGAGCTCCAGTCTGTCCTCAAAAAATCAGCTACAAATACTTAATATGACATCCACGGTCCATGATCCAGGGCTGCCCTCACCCGAGCCAAATCTTCAATTAGTGTTGGGGCCAGGCGCCGGCATCCTAATGAAACCAGGTACTCATTTCACCCACCCAAAAATGCCAATGATTTAGGAGGAGGGGAAAGGATGCAAACAAGAAGTTCCCCTTTTGAGTGAAGTTTCACTTTAAAGCGGACCTTCAGTCATTTTTTTTTCAACTTTCCATCTATTAAAACTCCTGCCCTTGTTTTTTTAACTTTGGATAGTAAAACTTTT
Organism: Aquarana catesbeiana; assembly: GCF_042186555.1. NCBI lineage: Eukaryota > Metazoa > Chordata > Amphibia > Anura > Ranidae > Aquarana > Aquarana catesbeiana. Next base: position 67,993,459 of record NC_133336.1, on the reverse strand, counting down.
TTTTTCCGCCAGTAAATACCTTATAAAACCCACTTCCTGTTTCTTATCTGGTAAAAAGCCTAGGCTTATGACATCATGCACAGCTCTCTCTCTCTCTCGTGAGCATTTGCCAGGAAGGGAGGGGGGGTGAGCCATAAGAGGGCCAATGAGAGCTGTAGGGCTGCAGAGCTGGAGGTGTGCCTCTGTGTAAATCCAGGAAGTAAACAGGCAGCAGCTTCAGCTGCCCACAGTTAAAATGGTTGCAGCCAGACTCGGTGGAGGGAGATTTCTGCAGCATATTTGGCAAGAACAGAATCCCAATATATATATATATAAAATAATAAGCAAAGTGGTTGGAGGGAAGCTTCAGAATGGCAAAGATGTTTTTATTACAAATTATGTGAGCAGACTGCAGTTCCTCTTTAACTGCGTTTATTATTTAAAGTAGACCTTTCAATAACTTTTACTGCTTAAATATATTCCAGACGTGCTACAATATAAAAGCAACAATATCATTTAAGTATAGCTCAAAAGCAAAACATGTGATTGGCCCAGTTAGGTCACACTGGTGGCTAGTGATGTCACGTGGGGGTAGGGAAAGTCTATCTAAGCTTCAATTGGTTCACGGAGAGCTTACACTGGGACACATTGCTTTATTTTGGTGGTTGAACCAAATTGTAGGGAAGGAAAGGTGATTATAAGCAGATAGGGAGAAGGGAACTAAACTGCACTTGTTGCATTGTTCTGCGTGAAGCATAGGCTCACACACAATAACAAATCTACTATTATAGGTAATCATCTTCAATGCAAGCACTGTTTAGGTAAACAAAAAGACTAAAAAATTGTTTAACATAGGAATTACATGACCAATAAGTGCAATTGGCAAGATCCGCTCTGCCACTCTGTTTATAGCCGTCCCTATGTACAATTGAAGGAAGGAAACAGAGGCGGCAAACATCAACCACACACTGATTTTCTGATCTGCACCAATCAAATGACAGCTGGAATCAGACAGTTACTAAGGGCAACATGTCAACTTTTCCTTGTTTTTATTTTCTAAAAAGAAGCCTTAATCCACATCCTGTCTCAAACGGTTACACACCCGCCACCCCAACAGTTAGAGAGGTTTGACCTTTACTGCCATCCAACACTGGCACATAAGAACTGGGACACCTTGCTAGATCTACAACAGCTCAGACTCTTCCCAGGAAAATTCTGCAAGGAAGACATTTCAGGATAATGTGTAGGCTAGAACGTTTAGGGTATTTTCACACCATACTGGATATAAAAAATACCCCAAGCCAACACATCGCAAATTTATGTGCACCAAAGCGCATTTAACATGCATTTTCATGCTCATTGCATTTTATGCAATTGTGAAGTAAAAGGTATCTGGAAAGGTCAAAATCAGAGCTAGACAAATTTGCTTTGAATCGAAGAGCCAGCTAAAAAAGTTAGAAACCATTTTATTTTTAACTAACAAATCTTACAGGTGGAAATCTAACATAAAACCAATATTCTATCAACGCAACCCTCTGGTGCAGTGGTTCTCAACCTAGGGGTTGGGACCCCCTTGGGGGGATGAGAGATGATTTGCCAGGGGTCACCGAATCCTGGGCTGTTGCTGAAGCCTGCGCCGCTCTCCCAGCCTTTTCGTGGCCACCCAGCTGGGCTGTTCCTGGAGCCCACGGCCGCCCACTCAGCCTCTTCGCAGCTGCCTATTAAGTTCACGGCTTGGCTGGGGGTCAGAGACTAGAAGTCAGCTTACTGGTGAGGAATGTGAAGTGGGAGGGGCTGGAGGAGACCCCATGTCCTGATTTCAGCATAGGTGTCACTGCTACGAGACACCACAAAGTCAGAGACATAGTGAAGCCGGAGACACATTGAGTAACACTACCTGTGATTAGAGTTGCCATTAAAAGTCCCCACTACAGTTCTCAGATCAGCAGATGACCTTGATCAAGAGCCCCTAAGTTGGCTGATCAGAACTCCCCCCAGCACTGCCACTCATCCCAACTCCACCCAGCACTGCCACTGATACTATCCCCCACCAGCACGACCACTGATCCCAACTCCCCGCCAGCACTGCCACTAATCCCAACTCCCCGCCAGCACTGCCACTGATCCCAACTCCCCGCCAGCACTGCCACCAATTCCATTCCCCCACCAAGGAGTAAGAGAAGGAATAAAAAGAGAGAATACACATGGAAGGGAAAGGAAAAGAGGGGGAGAAACAAAGAAAAAAGCGAGAGAAAGAACAAGAAAGATGGCTATAGAGAAGGATGGGGGAAAAAAAAAAAAAAAAAAAAGCAAGAAATTAGGATAGAGAGAGATAAAAGTGAAAAAAAGGAGAAGAGAAAGAGTGGTACATCGTAAAATGTACCATAAGGGGTTTTAATACTGTACGAGTGGAAGGGACTCAGGGATCACTATATGTCCGTGGGTTAGGGGCGCAAATTACTTGTGCTGACAACCCACGCTACGAAAATAATTATACTGTTGGGGGTCCCCACAACTTGGGAAATTTTATCAAGGGATCACGGCACTAGCAAGGTTGAGAACCGCTGGTCTAGTGTATAATGTGAAAAAATGCATGAATAGACAAGAGGGTAAACTGTGATCTGTTTTTTCCCCGAAATCCCACAAGTGGGCGTAAATAAAGGGAAATGATCCTATGGTTACTTCTGAGACAAGCAAAGAACCAAAACCCACAGCTGACCACAATTCAAGAGAATGTGCAATGCCAAGAGAGAGGACCTTAATTGCCCCTTAATCTCTACACATTTGCAGCTCTCAAATAAACCCACGAGGATGTTTTTAGCTTATCTACAGCCAAACCTTTCTTTTTAAGTCCTTGACTAAGAGCGTTTAAAACAATATTAAACCCCAAATCAAATATTTACAGTATTTTATTGCAGCTTACTAATTCTTAGATGTGATGACTGCATTCGTTTTTCTTTTTCAGCTTGCTGTTATTTTCACCTGGTGATCCTGCCAGTAAGTCAGTTTTCAACCGAACAGGCAGCTTAACGGCTAAGTGGTTAGCACTTCCGCCTAGCAGCACTAGGGTTGATGGATCAGATCCCAACCACGAGACGACCTGCCTCGGAGTTTGCATGTTCTCCATGTGCCTGTGTGGGTTTTCTTCAAGTCAGGGGTCTTCAAACTGTGACCCTCCTGTTGTTCATCATACCTAGTAATGTCTGAATGTCAGTTTTACAATGCCTCATGGGATGTGTAGTTCTGCAACAGCTGGAGGGCCGTACTTTGAAGATCCCTGCAACTAAGAACTCCGTTAGACACTCCAAAGACATGCTGGTCAGGTAATTGGCTCCTGTCTAAATTGGCTCTAGTATGTGTATGTATGAATGGGAGTTAGGGACCTTAGAGTGTGAGCTCCTTGAGGGCAGGGACTGATGTGAATGTATAATATATGTAAGAAATAAAAATAATAAACTGCCATGAAGATGTAGCAGTCAGAGTGTTGAGTCAAACCATTTACCACTGACAGAGGTGCTTACAAAAGATCAGCTTTTATTAGGGTAAAACCTTTATCCCAAAAAGAAAAAAAAAAAAAAACGCTGTTTGTTGTAACCGATTATAAAGTGTGAGAACTCCAATACAGTAGGTGGTGTCCAGATCACCAAAAGAAAGAAAAGAGGAAAACAAGCCAAAAAACCCTAATGCAGCCACCGCATCCAAGAATTGGCAAGTTGCAATATATTACATTTTTAGCTTTGGGTTTAATACGGCTGACAAACCTATGCGTTGGAGGTTAACACACATTAATGCACAGCACTAAATCAAACACCTGTGCATCCCCGTGTGGGTAGACATAGTCATGCGCTTTATTAGGAGTGCCTTAAAGTAATCATACCCCTTGAAATTTTCCACATTTTGTCATGTTACAACCAAAAAAATAAATGTATTGTATTGGGCTTTTATGTGATAGACCAACAAAGTGACACATAATTGTGAAGTGGAAGGAAAATAATAAATGGTTTTCAACATTTTTTACAAACAAAGAGAAAAGTGTGGCGTGCATTTGTATTCAGCCCCCCTGAGTCAATACTTTTTAGAACCACCTTTCACTGCAATTACAGCTGGAAGTCTTTTTTGGGATGTCTCTACCAGCTTTGCACATCTAGAGAGTGACATTTTTGCCCATTCTTCTTTGCAAAATAGCTTAGGCTCTGTCAGATTGGATAGAGAGTGTCTGTGAACAGCAATTTTCAAGTCTTGCCACAGATTCTCAAGTGGACTTAGGTCTGGACTTTGACTGGGTCATTCTATAAACATGAATACGCTTTGATATAAACCATTTCATTGTAGCTCTGACTGTATGTTTAGAGTCGTTGTCCTGCTGAAAGGTGAACCTCCACCCCAGTCTCAAGTCTCTTGCAGACTCTAACAGGTTTTCTTCTAAGATTTCCCTGTATTTGGCTCCATCCATCTTCCCATCAACTCTGATCAGCTTCCCTGTCCCTGCTGAAGAAAAACATTCCCACAACATGATGCTGCCACCACGTTTCACGGTGGGGATGGTGTGTTCAGGGTGATGTGCAGTGTTAGTTTTCCGCCACACATAGGGTTTTGCTTTTAGGTTAAAAAGTTCAATTTTGGTCTCATCTGACCAGAGCACCTTCTTCCACGTGTTTGCTGTGTCCCCCACATGGCTAATCGCAAACAGAAAATGGGGCTTCTTTTGGCTTTCTTTCAATAATGGCTTCTTCTTCCCACTCTTCCATAAAGATTTGTGTCACCAGATTTGTGGAGTGCACGACTAATAGTTGTCCTGTGGACAGATTCTCCCACCTGAGCTGTGGATCTCTGCAGCTCCTCCAGAGTTACCATGGGCCTCTGGGCTGCTTCTCTGATTAATGCTCTCCTTGCCCGGACTGTCAGTTTTGGTGGAAGGCCATGTCTTGGTAGATTGAAGTTGTGCCATACTCTTTCCATTTTCTGATGATGGATTGAACAGTGCTCCGTGAGATGTTCAAAGCTTGGGATATTTTTTTATAACCTAACCCTGCTTAGGGTTACTGTCTGGAGTGTTCCTTGGACTTAATGATGCCGTTTTTTCTCCAACAAGCCTCTGAGGGCTTCACAGAACAGCTGCATTTATACAAGATTAAATGACACACAGGTGGACTCGATTTACTAATTAGGTGACTTCTGAAAGCAATTGGTTCTAATAGATTTTAGTAAGGGGGATCAGAGTAAAGGGGGCTGAATGCACGCCGCACTTCTCACATATTTGATAAATGGTTTCTTACATTTTCTTTCCACTTCACAATTATGTGCCACTTTCTGTTTGTCTATCCCATAAAATCCATTTAGGTTTCTGGTTGTAACATGAAAAAACGTGGAAAATTTCAAGGGGTATGAATACTTTTTCAAGGCACTGTACATCTCCTATGAACAAAGCAATAGAAGCCACACTACCTCTATGAATAAAACAATGACTGGAGGACAATTGGATGATTGATAGCTCCGCCTCCTCCATTCAGAGATATTGTTTCATTCATAGACGCTGTAGTTCAGTTTCTATAAATGGAGGAACTGGGCGGAAACAGCGGACATAGCTGAGCTCTCAATGACAGCCTGTGACATCCCTTTAGTTCTATTAACCCCCACCGCACCAGAAGATTAGAACAGCGGGGGGGGGGCAGGACAGAGGAGGAATTCTACTAACAGAAGAGACATCCAGTCTTCTCTCTCTACCTTTACTATTTTTCTCTTTCTACAAAAAAGACATAAAAATTGATGGGCACAGATGTTTAAGTTTACATTATATTAGACTTCAGCGAGTGGTATCTCAGTCTAACTGAATAATGACCTTCACTCACATGTAACTGTTAAGTTTCTGACTGTTATACTTGAAGCTATCGTTATATTTGTATCTGTGTCATATCTTTAAATAAAAAAAAAAAAAAAAAAAAAACAGAAGAGACATCAGCATAAAAGGATGTGTCCTACTCAGTAAGTTATGTCTCTTGTGCTAATTTTTCAGGTATTTTGGCTGCACTTAGGCTTTAAAGAATATTAACTGAATGATTAATTAAGCAAACCTTTGCTTCAGAATATCCCTTCCCACCAAAAAAAAAGAAAAAAAACAAAAACAAAACAAAAAAAAAAACTTCACAGTCAATCTTCTACACACCCCAAATCCAAGACAGATTCAGAAATGTCCTCTCCCCTTTGTGGGTGAGGCACATTAGCAACAGGGCCTTTCCATCTTTGGCTCCGGATGTATAGAGGTATGTGCTTTGCGTCTACTGGAGGTCATGACTATTATGTATATATATTATTATGTATACTTATGTATCATATTTATTTTATTTTTTTCTTTATGCTAGAGCTGGACTATTAGTGTGGTGGTTTTACATGGTCTCCTGAGGAAGCCATCAATGGCGAAACATGTTGGGAATTAACATTCATCGGTGACCACTATTCTCTGCTCCTCTGGGACGCTAGCAACCCACAGTACTACATTTGCTCAGCATTTGAGTTTAACTAATATTTCAATATCTTGATTGTTGTATGTTCTTCGTACTAATAATAAAGAACCATAATTTTAATATATTTTGATTTATTGTTGTCAGCACCGTTATAATCCCACTCCTCCACCACTCCTCCATATTTACAAAATTATTAAATGGGGTTGTAAACCCTCGTGTTTTTTCACCTTCATGCATCCTATGCATGAAGGTGAAAAAACACCTGGCAGTCACCTGCCCCCCAGTCCTACTTACCTGAGCCCCTTCATCTCCTCGGCGGGGACACGCTGTCTCTCTCTCCACAGTTCCCAGCTCGATTGGATAGATTGATAGCAGCGCAGCCATTGGATCCCGCTGCTGTCAAACAAATCCAATAACTCGGTGGCCGAGTCAGGCATTCATGTCTTTGGACACTCATGCTGGACTCAGGAGCGCGCCCACAAGGTAACCCCCTTGGGAGAGTGCTTCTCCTAGGGGGTTATCTGATGCGGGGAGGAGCCGCGAGAGCCGCTGGGGGACCCCAGAACAGGATGTTCGGGGCCACTCTGTGCAAAACGAGCTGCACAGTGGAGGTAAGTATGATATGTTTATTTCAAAAAAAAAAAAAAAAAGACGATCCTTTACAATCACTTTAAACATGATTACCCAACATGAATTAGTGTTGCCTCTGTCTGAGCTATGGCCAGTAACCCAGAAGTGTATTGAAGGAGGCACTCACACTGCTATTATTAGTCATGTTATTTTCAGTTTAGTACACACGTCCATGTAGCTTGCCAGTCAATCATCATACAACAGGTTACAAGATGCTAATGTAGCTTCACGCAAATGCCGTTTCGGAGTAGGATGCAAGGATGTTTTACTGTACGAAATGCTGCCACATGAATGGCAATGGATGGCCAGGAAAAACTAAAAATACATTTTTGCACAGTCGGCTTTGACAACGTTTGCATGACAGTCTCAGCAGCCCTTTAACTTGTCTTGATGTCGCTGGGCAGAGCGGACTTCCCAATCATGGGATCACTGATTGGCTCTTACAGTGGTCACATGATCATAATAAGACAAGTTAGACAGCGCTCAGTTAGGCAGAGGGACCTTCCCAATCATGGGATTACTGATTGGCTCTCACAGTGGTCACATGATCATAATAAGACAAGTTAGACAGCGCTCAGTTGGGCAGAGCGACCTCCCAAATCATGGGATCACTGATTGGCTCTCACAGTGGTCACATGATCATAATAAGACAAGTTAGACAGCGCTCAGTAGTCTGGATGATAACATGTAGACGGATGAGGAGTGGGAACCAGAAACTGCCCAAAACAAGCCAAGAGTAAAAGTTTACAGTTTTTTTGTCCGCAATGTGGGAAGATAAAATTTAAAATGAAAGTAAAAACTATACCATGCTGGAGGTCATACGCATTGATACAAGTCAGATTTTAGGCATCCCTTGCAACAAAAAAAATTTCATTTTTTGAGAGATACTTTCAATAGAAACACATTTAAAGGGATGCAGGCCCAGCACATTTCCTCATTAGTGTTGTGCAGCTCCACAAATGACTGATAATTAGGAAACCACTCCCATTAGACCCGCTCAGAACAGAGGCACAAACATGTATGAATTTCTACAGAATAACAAAAAAGGTAGGAATCTGCAACAAAGTTTGTTATAATCCTTGTAATGTACATAGATCACCCAGAGGGGAATGTTTTTTCTCTCAACAAAAGTGGAGTTGCACTTTAAGGATTTAGAGATCTGTAAAGAAGAGTGGACCAAAATCCCCCTTGAGATGTGTGCAAACCTGATCACCAACTACAAGAAACGTCTTACCTCTGTGCTTCCCAACAAGGGTTTCTCCACCAACTACTAAGTCATGTTTTGCTTGGGAATCAAATACATATTTTACTCACTGAACTCCAAGAAATTTATAACATTTGTTTTAAGTGTTTCTTCTGGATTTTTGGTTGATATTCTGTCTCTATCATTTAAAATAAACCTATGATAAAAAATTATAGACCCTTCATTTCTTTGTAAGTGGACAAACTTACAAAATCTGCAGTAGATCAAATCATTTCCCCCACTGTATCTTAGTGCAGACTTCAGGGAAAATCAGTGAGCCAATCACACAAGCAGAAAATAACGTTTCTGTGTACAGACCACCTACAGGAAGCCATATTGCTTTGCATTTTCAAAAAATTACAGAGCTGCAGATTGAAAAGAAAATGCAATTGTTAATCATATTAAATTACAATAGGACCTGTATCGCAATTGTATACACCATTATTTTTTCTTTGCTTTTATTTTTCCCCCGCGAAAGTGGAGTTACCCTTTAACCACTTGCCGACCGACTCCTGTACATATACGTCGGCAGTTTAAAGATGGATATCTCTGTAACGGCAGCAGCTGCTGCCACAACCGGGGTATCCATCTTTTGAGCCGGCGGTCCTGTCTACGATAATGGTGGTCTCTGAGGTGGATTTGCAGCAAGATCACCGTTATTGGCAAGGGGAGAGGGCCCCCCCCCCCTCAGCCGCTTACCGTCGGCAGAGGCGATCGGGACCTGTCTGTGGCTGGGTATGGAGATGAGTGAGGGGAAGATGGCCCCCACCCGTCTCCATACTATATAGCAAGGCGGAAGCGACGTCAAAACGTCACTTCCGCCCATACGTCTTAAAGGCGCATTTGTCTGTTGTCATTTTTTCAAATGACATTTTTTTTTTTTTTTCTTGCATTTAAGTCCAAATATGAGATCCGAGGTCTTTTTGACCCCAGATCTCATATTTAAGAGGACCTGTCATGCTTTTTTTATTACAAAAAAAAGTGACCCAATTTTTTTTTTTTTTTGTTAAAACAGTGAAATAAAAAAAAATAAAATCAAGTAAAATAAATAAGAACATTTTTTTTTTTTTTTTTTTTAAAGCGCCCCGTCCCGACATACTCGCACGCAGAAGCGAAGACATACATGAGTAGCGCCTGCATATGAAATCAGTGGTCAAACCACACATGTGAGGTATCGCCACAATCGTTAGAGCAAGAGCAATAATTCTAGCCCTAGACCTTCTCTGCAACTCAAAACATGCAACCTGTAGAATTTTTTAAACATCGCCTATGGAGATTTTTAAGGGTAAAAGTTTGACGCCATTCCACGAAGCGTGACATGTGGGGTATCAATTTACTTGGCGTAACATTATCTTTCACAATATAAAAAAAAAAAATTGGGCTAATATTACTGTTGTCTTATTTTTTATTCAAAAAAGTGAGTTTTTCCAAAAAAAAAAGTGCGCTTATAAGACCGCTGCGCAAATACGGTGTGACAAAAAGTATTGCAATGACCATCATTTTATTCTCTAGGGTGTTAGAAAAAAAAATGTATAATGTTTGGGAGTTCTAAGTATTTTTCTAGCAAACACCGAGTCTGAAAAAGAAGCCTAGTCTTTAAGTGGTTAATAACCTTTCATTTTAGCTAGGAACAATGTTTGGTTAACACTTTATTGCACTGATCAAATTGTAGGTGCCTTTCTCATATACGTCAACATTCATCTCCATGTGACCGTTGTAAACTAGTAACCTTTAATTGTCACTAACACTTCATAGCTCTACATTAGGTTACTACCTGCCCAACCCTTTTCTGGAAATAAGTCACAGCTCCGCCTGTCCATTTACTTCCCTGTCTGATCGCCCTCCTCACACAGTCTACTACATTCTCTGCAGTGCATTCACATTCCATGAGTGTATTACCACATCACAACTCACAGTTATTACATGAAGGTTACAAATGACTTAACAATTCCCAGCAAGAGGTCTATAACAAAAATGACACGCCATGCATTGTTTAGAAACAGCTCAGCTTCAGTGCATTGTTTTTTTTTTTTAACACCAATAAATGCGTGTAATATATTTCAAGGGTAAAATCAGCTATCCTTTCCTGTGTATTAAAGGCAAACTCAAGCCAATTTTTTTTTTTTTTTACTCCGTGTTTTTACTGGCAATAGTCTCCCCATTTCCTGTCCTGGTGAAACCAGACAAGTAGTAAGAGGAATGGGGCGGGAGGACATGGACAGCATTGCAAAGATACGGCTGGTCATAAATGGATGGAAATTTGGCTGGTTCAGCAGGGACAAGCCAAATTTCGATCCTAGTGTGGCTGCTGCCACTTGACATAAGTTGATCTGAGGACTGACTTCTGGCCAATGGGATTATCGGAAATTCTTTCTCTGATCAGAGTATTCTGACAACAAAGTCCCCACTGGCAGAAAATAAGGTCTCAACAGGAAGAATTCCTTCATCCACTTTGAATGTGTACACAGAGGAATCTGTTCATTTTTTTTTTTTTTCGTTCAGCCAGAAAAATTTTTAAAAAAAATCCATCTATAGCCAGGTTTACCACATCCTGCCCAACCGATAGCAAAATGACAGCTGGGTGGTGGCTCTCCCGTTGTGACTGGACATCATATGACGTCCTTCAGAACAAGCCGCTCATGCGCACCCCCCGGGGCTGTACAGTGCGGCGATCGGTAGTGCGGTGTCGTACTGAATCTCTGATCACGATAAAGAGCCTATGTCAGTGATGGTGAACCTTGGCACCCCAGATCTTTTGGAACTACATTTCCCATGAGCTCAACTACACTGCAGAGTGCATGAGCATCATGGGAAATGTAGTTCCAAAACATCTGGGGTGCCAAGGTTTGCCATCACTGGCCTATGTAGTAGGCTTTTTACCATGTGATCAGCTGTGTTCAATCACAGCATAACTAGGAAGTGCTGGTTATCGTCAATCATCTATTCACGCTGACCGGTGTTCTGCCGAGAAAGTTCCGCTCGGCGGATAAGGATCCCCCTCTACTGCGCAGTAGGATCCGGCGGAAATAGCCGAAGATGAATAGGGGAAAATCAGCTGTACACGGCGCCTGTAAGAGGGCCCCTCACGGGCTCGCTTCGCTCGGCTCTTTTTTATTCTCCCTCTAGGTCCACTTGGATGATGGGGAAGGAACCTGGACCCAGGGCGCAGGCGCCGTGTACAGCTGATTGTAGATTTTGTGCTTCGGCTATCTCCGGCGGCTGATAGTAGTTCGCTACTGCGCAGTACAGGGGGGGGGAAACTTATCCGCCGAGGGAACTTTCTCGGCAAGACACCGGCTCCCGACAGTGATAATCAGCACAGTAATTATCAGTGCAGCCCCATCAACAATGCCCATCAGTGCCCACCTGTGATGCCAGTCAGTGCGGCCCATCAGCGAAAGAGAAAACTTGCTTATTTAAAGAAATGTATAACTGAAACAAAGAAAACTTTTTTTACCCCTTTCAAAATTTCCGGGCCTTTTTTCATTTGTTAAGCAAAAAATAAAAACATTAGTGAACACCACTAAAAGAAAGCTCTCTGTCTCAAAAAAATTGTCAAAAAATGTTGTTTGGGTACAGTGTTGCATGACTACGCAATTGTCATTCACAGTGCAACAGCGCTGAAAGCTGAAAATTGGCCTGGGCAGGAAGGGGGTAAAAGTGTCCAGTACTGAAGTTGTTTAAAGAAGGTCCAAGGGAAAGAAGTATGAGAAACATCCCAACAAGGCTTGTGACAGCAATAAAGACATGAGAAAAAGGTACCAAGCCCAATGCTAGCCATATATAGGCTTGAACTGTGGCAGAGTCTTGCCAATTTAGTGAAAATCCGACTGCGGTTTGCCCGGTCTGCACCACCCATCTCTACAAAAGTCCATTTAAAAATGAACTAATCGCCTTTAGTGACTGCATCCTCTGCTACTTTTAGAGACTACTTCAGTTCCTTTGGACCCCCTGAAAATCACAGGGACAGGGAGTAATGAAGAAAACATCCCAACGGGATTACAGACAGCAACAAGAACCCGACAACGAGGTACTAATTCCCTATTGATTCTAGTAAAAAATTGTCTTTGTTGCCACTTTTGGATAAACTTCCCACCACATGCTGTCCTTCTGATAGCCAAGAAATCAGAGGAAACTTCAATAAGACATAACTGGAGTTTCATATTTAATGGCTTTGGCACTAAACCGCGTGTGACCACTTGGAGCCAATCAGACGACAGTCAAGCATTTTGGAAAGCCTTTACCCAAGCAAGGCTACTAAATGAGACTAAATTAAACAGGCTCTACCTTGATATGCTTGCATTCACGAAGAGCAGTAGCTGTTTAGTTAACTACTACAGAACAAACCCCTCCTTCTCAACTCTAAGTAGGAGGCGTTATGTAGTCCAGCAAAAGAAAGCTCGGGCATAGTGGACAACACTATATAGGATTTTAATGCGGCAAAGCAACCATTATCAGCGAATTACAGGAAGTCAAGAGCTTACTGGATATCTGGCAGGATCAACAGGTAGTTTTCTTAAATGCAGCATTTTTAAAAGAGACAAAAATGTGCATGCATTGCAAGTATGTAATAAAAAGGATTTATTTTAGATTCTGATAAATATTCCAAATATGTCGTTTGGTATATGTTCATTTAACAATGTTACCGATGTCTGAAATTATGTAAACTGTAGAACCTGTATCAACAACATTGTAGGTTTTGGTTTTCTATGTAATGGGCAGAAAAAGTTGTAAAATTAAAAAAAAAAATTGACAAAAAAAAAAAAAAAAAAAAAAAAAAAACTCCTTTACCTCAGAAAGATTCCCCCCCAAGCCATTTTTTGCGATATGTCACTTTAACTGACAATTGCGCGGTTGTGCGACGCTGTACCCAAATAAAATTTATGTCCTCTCCCCCCCCCCAAATAGAGCATTCTTTAGGTGGTATTTGATCACCTCTGCAATTTTTATTTTTTTTTCGCTATGAAAAAAAAAAAAAAATTGTGGAAAAAAAAAATACTTCTTGCTATAAAAAAAATAAGAAAAAAAAAAAACATGTAAACAAATCAAAATTTCTTCATCAATTTAGGCCAATATGTATTCCGCTACATATTTTTGGTAAAAGAAATCCCAATAAGTGTATATTGATTGGTTTGCGCAAAAGTTATAGCGTCTACACAAACTATGGGATATATTTATGGATTTTTATTTTTTTTACTAGTAACGCCAGCAATCAGCGACTTTTTGCGGGACTGTGATATTGCAGCAGACAAATCAGACACCAAGACCGCTTTATAAAAAAAAAAAAAGTCATTTTTGCGATGCTTTAGACCTTAAAAAAAAAGGGGGGGGGAGCCAGTTTTGCGGCGCTTTCTTATTCATTTCAATGGGCAGGGGCGTTTTGGGAGTGCCATTTATATTATATTTATTTATATTATATGCCCGAGTGTCGAAGCACTCATTGCAATGAATGGGAGGCAGTTTTTAGGCGCTTTTTAGAGGCTATTTCTAGAGCTAAAATGCCTGAAAACTGCCTTAGTGTGAAAGGGGTCTGACACTTTTTGGAGACCAGTGCCACTAATAGAGTGATCAGCGCTAAAAAAAAAAATATACATTGTCACTGTACAGACACTGGCTGGGAAGCAGTTAACATCAGGAGTGATCAAAGGGTTAACTGTGTGCCTAGCCAGTGCTTGTGTACTGTGTGGGAGGTGCTTTAATTAGGGGGAAGGTATTGATCAATGTCACTGCTTTGCAGGAACACAGAATGGCGATCTGCCTTGTTTACATAGGCAGATCACCGTTCTGGCTTTCTGCTTAATAATCAGCAGGTGCTGGCGGACATAAGAGTCCACGGTACCAGCAATTCAGCTCCCACTGTGTATAATCACAGTGGGAGCGGGTCGCCGACAGTGTGCACGCACGCCCTAGATCCGGAAGGGCAGAATCACGTACTAGGTATGTGATCTTACACAGCAGAGCCACCTTGCCGCCATATATGTAATTTATACAGTTGGCAAGCGGTTAAGCCTGGTACAGAGTCCGAATGTTGGTGGTTCAGCAGCAACCGGTTGACATTCGTACCATTCCTGCAGATGTCATTCCGACAGAAACACGCATCAGTGCTCACCGCCAATGCCTGTGAGCGCTGATTAGTGTGGCACAGAGGGAGAGATCGCTATAATAACATAGCTTAACTTTAGATAGTACAGCAATCTCTCATTCAGTCCGCTGGGTTGAAAAAAAAAAAAAAAAACACCTAAACAAACATACGCTAGCAATTGGCAGACAAGTGATAGAGATATAAAGTCAGCAAACATCACAAGTTGCCCAACAAACCAGACAAGCACATAGTGACCCTGGATGAGTTTCAGCTCCGCTATCAAAACACCAAAGGTAAACCAGCTTATCTTACATTACTATTAAACCTCAACCACTGGAGAGTTAAAAGGTGATTAAAAGCCCAACAAAAGGGTCAGGCCCTGCCAGAAACACTGAAATGTTCATATTATGAAATGCAGAGATCAGGAATCCTAGAAAATGGACAATGCTTACTGCGAATACATTCAGTGTTGCATAAAATACTGAATCACTAAAATGATAAATGACAGGAGCAGAAACAAGGTCAGAAAAGAACAATGGAACTCGGGAGTAATTTTATTTTCCAGAAGGCCAAGTAATCAACCTGCACACCTGTATCACCCCTAGAGGCATGTTTATGCAATAGATGTAGAATTGTGCAGAGAATGGTTGAAACATTCACTAAATTCAGCAGACTTTTCCAGCTGAGCCTTCCTCCAAATAGGGTTAAAGTTATGGAAACTGCCATCTCCACCAATACTGAAGTCATTAAATTGGTACAAGACGGTAAATTTGCTGGACACCTTATAGATGTATATGTTCCTGGGTGAGAGACCATAAATCAAAGAGGTCAGCCTTGGACCTTACAGCATAAATAACAGCAATGGCATCTTCTCTAAATTCAAACCTGACAGCTTTTTTTTAAAGTCCACCTATCATGAAATAAATAGGGGAACTGCAGTTTTTGACCTCCATGAAAAAATGCCAAACGCCTAATTGCTATGCTGACCTTCTGGATTCTCTTATCTGGAACAAGTATGCTTATCAGAAACCTCGCATCAGCCATGGTGCCCTCAAAAGCACCTCTACAGAGGTCTATGAAGACCTGCTGCACAGCAAGCATAAAGATGGAGTACGCATGGGAGGCAGAAGAGGGTGCGATACTTTTATTGAGCAGGACTACACAAGTAAGAAAACCACAGTGGCCTGCAAACTGTGGCCTGCACGCTGGTTGAGGCTCCTTGCTTGCCTTTGACTCTTGGGGCACCATGCCATTCACTGACACCATTCCTCCCACTGACACCAATGATGGCGCACGATCCTTGCCTTGAATACAAACAATGGGGCACTATTCCTTCCACTAAGCTTCAAGAACAGTAAACTGGCCCTTTCTTCAGAAAGTTTGACATGAAAGTGTAGCTAATCCCAAGCACAAAAATGTAATATATTGAAGCTTAGCAGTCCCCAGACGAGGTGACTGCATTAATTGTCTTTTTCCAGGATTCATTTTTACTAGATCCTGTTAGTAACACACTGAATTCAGATGAGCTCCGTTGTCACCCAAGGAAATGTTTTAGGACTACAGAATATTTCACCCGTTCCTCAACTTTTTAAATGGGACTCTTAAAATTTCCTCTCCTACTCTACACACACCATCCAATGGAGCAAGGGATTTTACCCTACAACAGGAATTGCGTTACCCACTCTGCAGGGCACATGCACCCATCATTAGAGTGGATCTTCACCCTCCTTTTAAAGTTCCTGTCATTGTGATTATCTGCCCATCCTGTAACAAATTGAAAAACTTTTTTTTAGCTCATAAAACCTTAATTGTTCAGTGTCACCTTGTACTTCCTCTTTTGATCGCCTAGGTGAATGATGAAGCTTTAGTTCTGATGACTCCTGGGACATCATTATCACATATTCCAGGAGCCTGGGGGGGGGCGGTGTGGGAAGCAATTCACTATATGTATCAGTGGCTGCTGTGGGTAGAGGAGAAATTCACACTATGCAGCCATGGCTGGTGCAGGAGGGGAGCAGTGTATGTAGTGGCAGCTGGTGCAAGGAGGAGGACCGGTTCACTGTATGTAGCGGTGGCTGGCGTCGGGGTGGTGGAGCAGTGTATAATATATACATACACACACACACATATATATATATATATATATATATATATATATATATATATATCTATCTATCTATCCAAGAATGAGACCGCCCACTGGCTTCACCTGCCCGTACTACAAATGGTCGGCAACACACTATAACTCAGCACTGCATAAATAACACTTTACTGCTACAGGTTTTTGTTTTTATTTTTAAACAATGACGACGACCATCCGTCATCATTATACTGCGGCAGGTTGGCATGATCCCGCAAACCGTCGTAGCTATACAACGGTCCCTTTAAGTGGGATAGCAGGCGCGCGCACGCTGCACAGCGAGGGTGCCGATGCTCGTGACCGGCCACGAGCGATCGCAGGCACGAGAGGCAGAACAGGGACGTTTGTGCGTAAACACACATCTCTCATCTCCCATAGTCAGTCCCATCCCCCACAGTTAGAACACACACATAGGGAACACAGTTAACCCCTTGATCGCCCCCTAGTGTTAACCCCTTCCCTGCCAGTGACATTTATACAGTAATCAGTGCATTTTTATAGCACTGATAGCTGTATAATTGTCAGTCGACCCAAAAATGTGTAAAAAGTGTCCAATGTGTCCTCCATAATGTCGCAGTCTCGATAAAAATTGCAGATCGCTGACATTACTAGTAAAAAAAAAAATTATATATATTATAATAATAATAATAAAAATGCCATAAATCTATCCCCTTTTTTGTAGATGCTATAACTTTTGCACAAACCAATCAATATACGCTTTTTGCGATTTTTATTACCAAAAATATGTAGAAGAATAGATATCGGCCAAAACTATGGAAAAAATTTGCTTTTTATAAAAGAAATTGGGGCCATTTATTACAGCAAAAAGAGGTAAATATTGTGTGTGTTTTTTTTTAAATTGACGCTTTTTTTGGTTTATAGCACAAAAAATAAAAACTGCAGAGATGATCAAAAAAAAAAAAAAAAAAAAAAAAAAAAAGCTCTATTTGTGGGGGGAAAAAAAAGGACATCAATTTTGTTTGGGTACAGCGTCGCACGACCGCGCAATTGTCATTTGAAGTGACACAGTGCCGTATCGCAAAAAATGGCCTGGTCATTGAGCAGCCAAATCTTCCGGGGCTGAAGTGGTTAAGTTACTATTTAAAAAACAAATCATGATACACACAGAGTTCTCTCTTTAAAGATGACTGGTTTCCCTGGATTAATCCACATCACTGCTCCCTGCGGTGCTTTATTAATAAGCCTGAATGTTTCTAGTACATATGTGCTGTGAAGCACAGCTCAGGGATCTTGCAATGGTCAGCGATGCATGTATTGCAGTTGCCTGCGGTGCAACATTCATATAGTTCTGGATTCATGTCAGCTTACCGTCACTCATGTTAATTTCCCACCCACGTGAGCCCCTTGCAGGACATCTATCCAAGAGTGAATTCTATCAGCCTGGATCCTACAAATTATGTGGTTACAATACAACAGTGAATGCGCTAAAATGGAATCTTAAAAAATAAACCTACTGATGTAAAAGGATCAAAAATAATATATCCACAGTCATCATAGGCCCACCAGTCTGTCCTGAGAATTTCTCTGCACCCAAAGGAAACAAATTAAAACTAACTTGTATACATGATTTTCCTAGGATACAAACCTAAAGCAGCAGAAAGGCAAGATTAAGCAAAGAGGATCCCTCTGCTTCCACCTTACAGATGTAATTTTGATAATCATTCATTTTTCTAGAAGTAGAAACTACCCAAGATTGCAATAATGTTTAAAATAACTCTTACAGGAAAAGGTCAGGATGATTACACAGCAAGCAATGTTCTTCAGCAGAAAGGTGACCAACAACCCTTAATGGATGCCTCAAGCTGGCCATACATTATACAGTTTCCCTGTAAATTTAACAAAACCATATATTATGAGAGTAAACCTAAACACTTTCAATTTGTATACAATCAGGCAGACCCTTGCACTACATAGCTGAAGGTAAATCTAAAAGGAAATCAAAAAAGAAAATTGTATAAAATGTATGGGCAGCTAAAAGTAAACCTCTACTGAGACACAAGAACATGGAAACACTTTTCAAGCTGATCCAAAGACTTCAAGTCGCAGACCCAGAACAAGCAAGCAGACGAGTAAATGAAAAATTCCTACATACAAGTTTAGGGCCAGTGAATCAACAACTGAAACCACCTATTCTGCATGACAGCTAAGCTTCTAGAACTTTCAGAAAGACTTCAACAATGGCAGACTCCATAGCACCTCAGTAGAACTATCCTTTAAAAAGGTCACTGGCAAACAGTGTAGCACAATCCATCCTAAATGCAGCAACTGTCAAACCAGACAACAGCTGTAACTGATGCAATAGTGTGGAAAATGTCAGCCAACTGACTATTGTTCTTGGCCCACTCCACAGAAAAAGCAGCTATGCAGCCCACAGGACCTGTGTAGGAAAAATGCTTCACAAGCCCTGACGGTAGAAGACATTCATGGAAGAGAAAGGGATCTTCCTGTGGCCCAAGGAAGCCCTTGTTAAACATCCATACCTCAATACCTGTAGGTCAGAGAAATTCTTCATAAAAAAAAAAAAAAAATTAGTGAAATTCCAAGATAATAAAACTGAAATCAGAACAGGTAGGACAGGTAAGATCACACCTTCTGTACTTTAGCCCCAGCAGGAAGCATACAGCCGACACTCCTCTGGGTGTGCCACACCTGGGAGTGTAAAAGGTGGAAGATTGTCAGATACTAAACTCCAAGCTGGCGCTTTCCTTCTAGAGGAATTGGAAACCACTGTATACAGTGAGGAAATTATTTGATCCCCTGCAGATTTTGTAAGTTTGCCCACTTACAAGGAAATTAAGGGTCTATAATTTTTTTCATCATAGATGTATTTTAAATGATAGAGGCAGAATATCAACCAAAAATCCAGAAAAAAAAAAAACACGATACAAATGTTATAAATTGAGTTGCAGTTCAATGAGTAAAATAATTATTCGATCCCCAATCAAAACATGACTTGGTACTTGGTGGAGAAGCCCTTGTTAAAAATCACAGAGGCAAGATGTTTCTTGTAGTTGGTGATCAGGTTTGCACACATCTCAGGAGGGATTTTGGTCCACTCTTTACAGATTTTCTCTAAATCCTTAGGGTCGGTTCACACATGGGCAACACGACTTTAGCGCGACTTTGTACCGCGACTTCAACGCGGCTTCAGCGCGACTTTAGCGCGACTTTAGCGCGACTTCGGCAAATTACGAGGCGACTTGAAGTCGCCTCCATGACAGGCGACTTTGCCTGTGGCCAATCACCTCTCTGGGAGGGAGGGGGGGAGGGAGGGGTTTTCTCTGCAAAGTCGCTTGACTTTACAGAGAGATCCGACTTGCAGGCGACTTACATTGAGTTGAATGGGTACAAGTCGCCTACAAGTCGGATAGAAGTAGTACAGGAACCTTTTCTGAAGTCGGAGCGACTTCAGTAGTGTCAATTAAGACGCTCCCATTGCCTACCATGTTAATCTAAATACAAAGCGACTTGGGGCGACTTGGGGCGACTTGAGGGCGTACAAGTCGGATCCCAAGTCGCCCCAGTGTGAACCGACCCTTAAGGTTACTTGACTTTCGCTTGGCAACTTGAATATTCAGCTCCCTCCATAAATGTTCTATAGGACTAAGGTCTGGAGACTGGCTAGACCCTTAATGTGCTTCTTCTTGAGCTACTCCTTGGTTGCCTTGGTGGTATGTTTTGGGTCATTATCATGCTGGAAGATCCATCCACGACCCATCTTCAGTGTTCTGGCTGAGCGAAGAAGGGTCTCATCCAAAATTTTACAATACATGGCCTCGTCCACTGGCCTCTCAATGCGGCAAAGTCAGCCTGTACCTTTAGCAGAGAAACAGCCCCAAAGCATAATGTTTCCACCACTTCCGTGCTTGACTGTACTGATGGTGTTCTTTGGGTCACAGTCAGTATCTTTCTTCCTCCAAACACGGCGAGTTGAGTTAATGCCAAAGAGCTCAAATTTGGTCTCATCTGACCACAGCACTTTCTCCTAATGCTTCCCTGAATCATTTAGATGTTCTTCTTGAGGAGGGGGACCTTGCGGGAGCTGTAGTACTTCAATCAGTGGCGGCCTATTGTGATACCAATGGTTTGTTTGGTGACCATGGTCCCAATTGCCTTGAGATCATTCACAAGCTCCTCCCGTGTCGTTCTGGGCTGATCCCTCACTTTTCTCATGATCATCCTTACACCATGAGGCGAAATCTTGCAAGGCCAGACCAAGGGAAATTGGTTATTTTGTATTTTTTCCATTTGCAAACAATCGCTCCAACAGTTTTCTTCTCACTAAGCTTCTTGCTGATGGTCTTGTAACCCATTCCAGCCTTGTGCAGGTCTACAATCTTGTCCCTGACAACGTTTGACAGCTCTTTGGTCTTGCTCATGATGGTGAGGTTTAAAATAGAAAAAAGATTCTGTGGAGAGGCATCTTTTATATACACATAACAAGTTGTCGTTAGGAGCACCTTCGTAAATTGACAGGACTAATCTGTGTGCCACATACATAGCCAGTCTGTGGGGGCCAGAATTTATGTTGGTTGGTAGAGGATCAAATATTTATTACTTACTGAACTGCAATTTAATTTATAACATTTGAATCATGTTTTTTCTGGATTTTTGGTTGATATTCTGTTTCTATTATTTAAAATACACCTATCATAACAATTATAGACCCTTCATTTCTTTATAGGTGGGCAAACTTATAAAATCTGCAGGGGATCACATAATTATTTTCCCCACTGTATACCATAATGTGTATCAAAGGATACAAGACTGCCAACACTATCCTCTGAGGAATCTCCAAGCTTTTTGTCTAGTACACAGAAGAAATGTACTTGTGTGACTTCGACAAGCTCAATGTAAATATTACAGTGTGTTCATGTTTTAAAAACCCTCATTGGAATGTGTGCTTTTGGTATTTCTAGGCAAGCCAACAATTTGGCTTGATAACCAAGCACCTTCACCACTGAAGATGGCACTCCCCCCCGTCTGCCTATTGACTTCCTGGAGCCCCACAATAAAAACTGTAAAATTCCAGGCTGGTGCTTACATGGGAAACAAGAAATAGCACTTCGGCCAGTTGAATGACCACTGAGGCACCAAGAAACACATCGGAGGGAGGGCAGTCCTTGGGGAAGCAGAATGTCACATGGGCCTTTATAATCTGAAATACATACCCTGAATGAACAAGTATAGGTATGCTTTAAACTTGACCTGTTCTCAAAAAGTGAAGATTTGCTATGTTAGGCTACTTTCACACTGGGGCAGGGGGTGTTAGCGGTAAAAGTCGCTTTGAAAAAGGGTTAAAAGCACCCACAAAGCATCGCTGCTAAATCGCTTTGCAGGTGCTTCGGTAGCGTTGGCCATTAATTTCAATAGCAGGGGCGATTTAACAGCAGCGTATCCACCACTCGAGCACCGCCCCAAAGATGCTGCTTGCAGGACTTTTTTTCCCCATCCTGCAAGAGCACCACCCCAGTGTAAAAGCACTTGAGCTTTCACAAAGGGGCTGCAGAGGAGACGTTTTTCAGGTGCTATTTTTAGCCCAAAAGTGATTGAAAAACACCCCCGTGTGAAAGGGGGCCTATAGGAAACATTTAGAAATGTTATTTGTGCTGAAAAAAAAATTACCTTTTGTCTTAAATTTCTCATGAAATTCAAAAGTACACTTCCTGGTATACGTGAGAGTGCCAAGGCACTCTTGTGCCTATAGCTCATTGCTTTTTTTTTATGCAGTGTGTGATCTAATTAAAAGCCCAGCTTCTCCGCTTCTATCAAGACTGTCAAACACACACCATTATATATATATATATATATATATAGCAAATCTCAAACCCATATTTTATTCACAAATAAAAGATGTTTGAACCATATTTTTTTTTTTTTGATTTTCATCAAATTTATTTTAAATAAAATGCTTTTGGAGTAAAAATCTATCTAAAGATAGTTTTCTATTTAAGATACATTAATAATTTTGTTTATTCAGTATGAAATGGAGCTTAGTTATGCAGCATGAGGCTGTATATTCTGCAATATTTAAATTTTTGGTAAACTCATTCAATGAATCCAAGCTCAGATAACATGCACTGCATTGAAGCATTCACATAAAGTAACCATGAGATAAAACAAATCTCAGGAATATTCCTTTATCCCATTGATTTTCAAATCTATGTACACTAAAAACTGTATGTTTAAATCGGTTTTGATATCGCTGTTTTACTTACCCCGACAGTTTCTTATTCTAAATAGACTATTTGCAAACAAAATTAAGGTTTTCCAACTACCAGCAAAAACAAGTCCTTCCATTTAAAGATCTCCTGTCTTGTAACTGAAATTGATGGCAGCAACTTCAAAAAAGTTGGGGACAGGGCAACATTCACCACGGTGTAGCATCCCTTCTTCTTTTAACACTATGTAAATCCTGAGAACCTTTGGACAGTTGCTGAAGTTTTGGGAGAGGAATGTTATACCATGATTGCCTGACATAGGATTCTAACCGCTCAATAGTCCTGGATCTCCAGCCTACCCCCCCCCCCCCCCCCCAAAAAAAAACAAAAAAGCAAAAAAAAACAAAACAAAACAAAAAATGTAAAGGTCAGCAGCTACAAATACTTTACCTGCTGACTTATAATATAGGGACATTTACCTGTCCAGGTATCCAGTGATGTCGGCATTCAAGCCGATTCTTCAATCAGCTTTGGTTGCAGGTGTCAGGCATCTTAGGTAAGGGAAGCTGGCAGTGAAGCCTTCCGGCTTCATGGCTGGTTTCGTACTGCCATGTGAGAGTTGCGCTACTCTTCCTGAATGGTCCCACAGACTTCTGAGACCTGTGTGTCCCAGAAGGCTGCCGGGGGAGGGGGTCCGGCAGTCTTCTGGGAAATGTGTGTCCCCCAGAAGGCTGCCGGGGGTAGGAAGAGGGACTGAACATAGTCGAAGATCGCTGTGGCAATCTAACCCGGAAGTTGGAGCGGGAACCTGTCAAACAAGCTAAGCTTCCCCTTTTGGGTGGAGCTCCGCTATAAAGTGATTGTAGAGGGTCGTTTTTTTTCCTATAAAAATAACAAACATGTTATATTTACCTGCTCTGTTGCAGTGGATTTGCACAGAGCATCCTTTTCTTCTTGGGTCCATCTTCTGTGATCCTGGCCCCTCCCTCCTGTTCAGTGCCCCCCACAGCAAGCAGCTTGTGGTGCCACTGCTGTGTCTCAGCCAATCAGGAAGGAGAGACAAGCGTGCCGTGGACATACCTGGACAGAGAGGAACCTCAGGTATGTATTAGGGGGAAGGAAATTACAAGAATGGACTTTGTAGGCACATATGTTTAGAATAAAAGCATGAAAATGTATTTAATTGGATAAAGTTAAAAAGCTTATAAACAACACAAAAAAACAACACAAGAAAACATAAACAAGACAAGAAAACACACATCATACAACAAATTACATAAAATGGGGACTCATACAACACTTCCAGTTTTATATATTGTATAACGTATTCTCCATTTTATACATATTCTCTCTCTCTATATATATCTATATATCTCTATATATCTATATCTATATTATATATATCTCTATCTCTATCTATCTAGCTATATATATATATATCTCTATATATAAAAATGGAGAATATGTATAAAATGGAGATTATATATATATAAAATGGAGAATACGTTATCCAATATATAAAACTGGAAGTGTTATTCGAGTCCCCAGGGTCTAGCATTTTATGTAATTTGCAGTATGATGCGTGTTTTCTTTTATGTGTTGTATATAAGCTTTTTAACTTTATCCAATTAAATACATTTTCATGCTTTTATTCTAAACATATGTGCCTACAAAGTCCATTCTTGTAATTTCTAGTTTTTTTCCAATGTTATCGGGACTGTGGCACATCTTTATTAGTGTATCCACAGTGTCATCCTGTGACAAAAAATTGACATAAGTATTAGGGGGTGCTGGGGAGGCTTTTTATCTTAATGCATAGAATGCATTAAGATAAAAAAAAAAAACATTTGCCTTTACAACCCATTTAAGCACCCAGACTCTTCTACTACAAAAAAAAAAATTTGCTCACTACATACCCAGGTTCAATTTTCTACTCTGTAACGCTACACTTTTGCTGAGTTTTAATGATACTACCCACAATACAACTCTGTATAATGCATAGGAAGGCGTACAAACTTATCAAGTCATTATCTGCTTATTGAACTCCCTGGGTCCAGGGCTGGCGGGGAGCTCAGAAAAAGTAAGAGATAGAGATATACACACACACCTTTTAACTTTTACTACTCGTTACTTATGACAGGCTCCCTTTAAAGAACAGGGATCACTAAAGGATCTGAAGAGCACAATTTTGCAGACACGCTTGGCCCTTAGAGCTGCTTAAAAACAGGTTTTTCTATTTTTCAATTGAAGTGCCTCGAACTTTGAAAAGTTCTAAAAGAAAACAGGTGGCTTCCTTTTTTCATAAGAATCTGACGTTTATGGCATGTTCCTCCCTCTCCCAGTCATGATCACTGAAAAGAAAGGTCAGTGAAGGAATGAACAGATGTGTCTGGGTAAATGACAAGCATGCAGCTGTCAATGTAAACTGAATCCAAATGTAAACTCATTTTGTTAAAACGTACACAGCCGTACTGTTTAGTGCAAATCAGAGTCGGTGCAATAGGGATAACATTACAGCGTTATTTGCGGATGCTAGACAGTATTTGAACGGTGCTGTTATGGGATACAACACAAATAGAATTTGGCACTACTATCAAGCCGATCACATAACAACGTAGTGAGTAGGGAAGAAAACCAAACAGGCACATTCACTTTTCATAATCAAAGCCAAACAAATGTGTAATTGTGGGACATTTTAACTGAAATCAATGGATATAATTTTTTTATTATTATCAATACACACACACAGATCGGCCATAATATTATTACCACCCATGATAGTCTGTCAAGGCATGGACTCTACTATACCTCTGAAGGTATGCTGTGGTATCTGGCAACAAGCCATCAGTAGCAGATCCTTTAAAGCGGGGTCCACCTATCCATCGTTTTTTTTTTTTTTGGAGTTCATTCACAAACTTTTCTTCTCATGATTATCTACTCACATGTTCTGTGTAATAAGTCCGCCTGTGTCCGATTTCGTTGTAAAGAATAACTTATAAAATTCACTGAAGGCGGTTTCCATCTTCATTGTGGGCATTTGAAGCCCACAAGCATGTATTTCCTGGATGCGGTGAATGCTGTGCTCCCAGCATTCACTGAGATGTTGTGATGACGCTGTTGCACAATGCATGCTGGGAAGCCTGAGACTAGCTCCCAGGGACTGTGGGAGGTCTGGGAGAGGCTAGAAACACCCCTACTACCATGGGAGGAAAACCAGGAAGTGCAAAGAAGATTAGAAAAAAAAAGGTAATTACGGCGATTTAAATTTTTTTACACAGCATGTCAGCATCTAGGCAAGAAAGAGAATGCATAGAGATAATGTTCAAAATTTGGGTGGAACCCCGCTTTAAGTCAGGGGTCTCAAACCAGTGGCCCTCCAGCTGTTGTGAAACTACAAGTCTCATGAGGCATTGCAAGGCTGACATTTACAAGCATGACGCCCACAGGCAGAGGCATGATGGGACTTGTTGTTTTGCAACAGCTGGAGAGCCACTAGTTTGAGACCCCTGCTTTAAGTCTTCTAAGTTTCAAGGTTGGGCCTTCATGGGATTAGGACTTGTTTTTAGACCATTTTCACAGATGCTCGTATTGGATTGAGATCTGGAGAATTTGGAGGCCAAGTCAACACCTTAAACTATGTGTTCCTCAAACTATTCCTGAAATTATTAGACCAGACCACCTTCTTCCATTGCTCAATAAACTAGTCCTGATGCTCACGTGCCCATCGTAGGCACTTTTGGTTGTGGACACGGGTCAGCATAGGCACCCTGACCAGTCTGCGGCTACACAGCCCCATACACAACAAACTACAATACACCATGTGTTAGGACACCTTTCTATCAGAACCGGCATGAACTTTTTCAGCGATTTGAGCTACAGTAACTCTTCTTGTGGATCGGACTACACAGGCCAGCCTACCCTCACCACACCAATAAGCCTTGGATGCCCATGACCCTGCTGTTCGTTCACCAATTTTTCTTCCTTGGACCACTTTTGGTAGGTACTAAACACTGCAAACTAGGGACACCCCACAATAGCTGCAGTTTTGTAGATGCAGTCTTCTAGCCATTACAGTATGGCCCTTGTCAAAGTCACTCAAACCCTTACATTGTCCCAATTTTTTCTGTTTTCAAAACATAATTTATCCCACCCACTTTGAGGTGCTGTCGTAATGAGATAATCAATGTTCTTCAATTTACTGGTCAGGGGATGTGTGTGTGTGTGTGTGTGTGTGTGTGTGTGTGTGTGTGTGTGTGTATATATATATACACATACATACATACATACATACATACACACACACACACACACACACAAATATATACACGCAAGGACAGGGTCACAAAGCCGCTGTCAAAGTGTAACATTCAGACATTAGCGGATATGTCCAAAGACAGATTCTGCCCTTTGACAGTTGATGTATTTCTCTGCCTGGATGTGTTGACATGCTGGAAACTATGTGTCGCGGGTATTGCAGCCAAAGACAGATGGGCTGGATGTACTGACTTTCCAGCCTGAAAGAGGGGAGAGAGCTGGCTGTCATGTCTGCATGCGCTTTTTTTCACCCCCCCCCCACCTCCGCCTTCCACTGAGTTTACTGTAATCTGAGCTGACACACACACAGAGCTGTGCATTCAGCAGCCTCTCTTGTGCCCCTATTGGCCGGAAGAAGAAAACCAATTAAAGGCACAGTTACAACAGCCAATGGGAGAGACTGTACTGAACTGGAGGGAGAGCTGCAATGGATTCTGGGACATGCAGCTCCCACACAAAACAGCCCCATAGACTGGTAATACAGGGAGAAATACAAAACCCAGCAGGCTTTGCTGACAGGAAAGTAAAAGACTCCATCCACATATTGTGTCCTGAGGTAAAGGTCAGTCGATGAGGGAGTGAGAGAGACACAGACGTGATCTGAGGGGCTGCGGTTACCCACCAAGGGGATCAATCCAGCCACAGCTCCAGAGGTCAGTGTACTGAGCCTGTCACAGTTCCAGGAGTCAGACGGCGATGGAAATCCAGCCTGAGAGCGATCCCGGCTATATCTCCAGGTGTTCCCGAGGACGTGGGCCGATCCGGTTACAAGGTGGCTAGTCGTGTTTTTCGGGGAACTGGTCGCTTGATCCTTTGGTCGCAGGACGGGCATTTGCCCATCTTTAAAGACACGGTAGTCAGGCAACATTGTCTCACCAGTGCCCACATTTGTAGAAACACTTGCACCCTGCCACTTTGCCTATCAGGATACTGCTAGCATCTTACATCTCATTTTTGCCTATCAGGATACCTTCAAGTGCCCCTTTTTTTAATCCTGCTCAACAGAACGCCAAGTGCACCAAGGCTAGCTGAAGATCCTGGATATCTCCATTGTGAGGACCCTTTCTATTACTCCTTTAGTATCAGTAATTTAGTGATCCCAGTGACTATCTTTAAAGGGGAACTCTAACGGTAAGGCCCCTTTCACATGGGCGGATAGAATTCAGCTATTAGCTGCGGATAGATCAAGTTATCTACTGCACCTAAACTCACACTATGCTTTCCTATGGCCCCATTCACACACTGCATTTAGCAATGGTTTGTGCGGTTAGAAAAAATCAATTTGACTGCTTCCAGGACCAACTTATTGCAGCTATCTGCACATAACTGCAGGTAATCGCAGTGTACTATTTCTCCTGCGGATAGCAGTGGCAACAAGGAAAGAAAAGCAACAGGAAGCACATCAGAAATGTCAAGAATGTTCCAACACAGCTAAACGCAGCCGTATGTAAACGCAGCTAATTGCAATGTACAACTGCAAGGAATCGCTGTGCCTGGAGTCCTGGAATTTCAAAATAACAAAACTTGCTTTTAACAGTGCGAAAGAGGCCTAAATGTTAAAGTGATAAATTGCATTTGTGGCCTATTGCCTCACATTTAATTGCCTGTGTCTGTGATTTCAGGATTTGAGGGAAACAGACTGACTGTTAGGTCAGATCAGTTCCTCTTTATGCCTGAGTGCATAGGCCACTCTAGACCTATTTAAAAGAGAAGTATGTTTGTTTGTTTTTTGCATAATCATACTTACCTTACCAATCATACTTGGATGGAGCATCAGATCTATGCTGCAGCTGTCCCCCGGCATCTCTGCACTGAGAACCGAGCCACTGAACATTGCCGATGGCTCAGTTCTCACTCCTCCCGTGCAGAGTGATGCTGACTGTCAGTCTCCTGGTCTCCCGGTCTGCTTCTCTACGGTCATTGGAGCGATGAGCTGTGGAGGGGCGGGGAGCGCCCATCTGAGTGGCTCGCAGAGATGCTGAGACTGCCATCAATCAAGGCAGCTGGCGGATCCAGACTTGGAAGTCGGGATGACGCGGTGCCTCGACTGATGGCAGTGACGTCAGCGGAGCACGGACTGCAGACCGCTCTCCACTGAAAACGGGTCACAGGAGTGCAAAACGAATTGCACTTCTATGACCCAGAGGAGAAACCCAGCTTATAAAGCTCAGGCTGGACTTCTCCTTTAAGTTGGGGTACTTTGTTTTGAGTCACCTCTGCTACACTATTATAGCGAGAAATTCAATTTTGACCATATAACCTGACACAGCAGGCCACCTGCTTCATGGGCAGACCTTCGGCTGGACTGCACAATCCAAATCCAATCATGCAGAGCCAAGTTTAACTTGAGATACAGGTTCTGTCAAAGTTGAAGGCACCCTGGCAATTAAAACATTTAAAGCTGAAGTTTAGGTATGGCAATTTTTTTTCTTTCATCCAGCTTTGACCAATGAAAACATGAATATGCCATACCTGTACGATCCCCACGTTAGCTTGAAATCACTGTAGTAGCCACTGTTACTACAGTGATTGCTGCCAGGTCCTAGCTGCCCTGCTGCTTACTGAACACAGGAGGTCACTCAATACAGGCGCCATTCAGAGAAAACTTTGCATTTTCTTAATAAATGCAAAGTATTCCCTGATTGGATATCACCATCATGCCTCTCCACCTTGTCCAACCAGAGAACAACCTGAGTTCACAATGCAGCATAGTAGCTGCTCAGCACAGGACCCAGAAGCTAGTGGAGATCACTGTAGCAGCAGTGATAGCGCCAAACAGAATATAGAACACAATTGTAGTGAAATCCAGAAAAAGTTGCCCCTTTTTCAGCCCAGGTTCACACTGAGTTGCGGGAATCAGCTGAACTCGCACGACTTCACTCCCACATGTCAGTCCCGATTTCAGCGGCGATTTCACAGACATCTATGTGGGTTTCTGCACAGACATCAATGAAAATTGCACCCCGAAATCACAAAAAGTCGTACAGAAACTACTTTTTTAAATCGGTGCGACGCCACAAATGCAGCGTTGCATGGATTAGGATGGTGCCTTTGCCGGCAATTGCCACCGATTTGATATGTGATATGACATGTCAAACCGCACCAATGTGAACCAGGGCTCAAGTGAAATAATCATCCAAAAAAAAAAAAAAAAGACACGTCATTGTATACTTTGTCTTATTTACTGTAGCAGTCTTGCCTACTGGGAGTCCCCAGGTATGATATATACATACTTTTTACTGGCCCAAACAGGACCAATGCAACCATGTAAAAAATGACCATACCTAAACATCATCTTAAAACTTATAACAGACTAGCAGGGCTTCCACTTTTGGGTGGAGCTCTGCTTTAAGAATAACTATCCTGCCGCTGTAAATATTAATTTGTGGCCTGTAGCTTAGGCAAAACTACAGTTACCTGTTAAGCATTTTTATGTTTGGAAATCAATATTCTAAAAGGGCAGCTTTACAAACCTTAAAGGAATGCAAAAAGATCCCTGAAACGTGGTGCTACTTGCAGAGAGTATTCACTCATCCAAACGGCTCATGTTTTCCAACTTCCGTAATGATAATCTACTTTTCCATTTCTACAGGTGCTGTGTGTGTGGATGCGCTGCTTCCATCTAAATACGCTTATATCCTGTCTATAAAGTGCAAACTTATTCCATATACAACCTAAGATCATATGCAATCAATAAAGATTTTTTTACATATCAAAAATTATAAAATTTATAAAAGTTCAATAATTCAATAATGCGTGTCACATAATAGCAAAGTCTCCCAGTGATGCGTTCAAATCTTCTGTCAATTGCCGTGATTGGCGTGCGCTTGTAATAATACAATGTGCTAGTGACTTAGTGCTCCACCTCCACCTGTGAGATTGGCCACTCACCGGATATTCCTTTAAAACTACACCTTTGGTTCATTCATGGGGATAACCACTCCACTCAAAGGGAACTTCTTCAACAGATATAATTGGACCATAATGTTCCTCATGAAACATGAATAAAAACGATCATCGCGCAATACCGTTAATACTGTTTATTATAAACACAAAGTAAAAACTGTGCACTCACATTTATGTGTGCCCCCCAGCCGGCACAAAGCTATTCCAACAGTTAGGGACGGGTAGGTATAGCCACCTAGTTCGCCTATGTGTGCTGTGCGACCTCCGTTCCTCCCCTCTTGCCTGTTCGCGTCCTCACCAATCCCGTTCGTATTGGATCACGTGGGTATGTGTTTCCCAGCAGCCTCTACGCGTTTCGCAATTTGCGTCAGCAGCTTCCTGATGACGCAAATTGCGAAACGCGTAGAGGCTGCTGGGAAACACATACCCACGTGATCCAATACGAACGGGATTGGTGAGGACGCGAACAGGCAAGAGGGGAGGAACGGAGGTCGCACAGCACACATAGGCGAACTAGGTGGCTATACCTACCCGTCCCTAACTGTTGGAATAGCTTTGTGCCGGCTGGGGGGCACACATAAATGTGAGTGCACAGTTTTTACTTTGTGTTTATAATAAACAGTATTAACGGTATTGCGCGATGATCGTTTTTATTCATGTTTCATGAGGAACATTATGGTCCAATTATATCTGTTGAAGAAGTTCCCTTTGAGTGGAGTGGTTATCCCCATGAATGAACCAAAGGTGTAGTTTTAAAGGAATATCCGGTGAGTGGCCAATCTCACAGGTGGAGGTGGAGCACTAAGTCACTAGCACATTGTATTATTACAAGCGCACGCCAATCACGGCAATTGACAGAAGATTTGAACGCATCACTGGGAGACTTTGCTATTATGTGACACGCATTATTGAATTATTGAACTTTTATAAATTTTATAATTTTTGATATGTAAAAAAATCTTTATTGATTGCATATGATCTTAGGTTGTATATGGAATAAGTTTGCACTTTATAGACAGGATATAAGCGTATTTAGATGGAAGCAGCGCATCCACACACACAGCACCTGTAGTATATCTCTATGAGAAGTTTTTTTGGATGCAGCAGCTAAGGCAATTACAAGTAAAGTAATTAGGAGATTTTGTTTTTGGTTTTGCGCCGGTGACACACACACACTTTTCCATTTCTGATTCCCATTTTCCTTTCCCTCATTTCTTCATCTTCAGTTTTCTCTCCCACATAAAGACGAGGCATATTATTATATACCATACTCTTATTATTTTTTAGACAAGGTTTATTGTTGCATACTGTACGGATCTTACTTCTGGACAAACCACACCAACAACATTTGGGGAGTAATGGATAGATCATTGTTGTATCCATTCTTCAACAGTCTAGATTTCTATTTGACAGCCCGCTGCAGTGTACTTTCTAACCAATACCACTTCTGCTCGGTAGTAAACATAACAATTATGTGCAATTCCAAACAGAAGTTATTTGTTGAAGCAAAAACTGTTTCAGTTGTCTCCAAACTGCGGCCTTTTGCTTGCTTTTATCTGACCCTTGGGGGTTTTATTCCTCCCACTGAAACCAACGATGTAGCACTACTCCCCCCCCCTCCCATTGATACCAACAATGTGGCACTACTCCCCCCCCCTCCCATTGATACCAACAATGTGGCACTACTCCCCCCTCCCATTGATACCAACAATGTGGCACTACTCCCCCCCTCCCATTGATACCAACAATGTGGCACTACTCCCCCCCCCCCCATTGATACCAACAATGTGGCACTACTCCCCCCCCCCCATTGATACCAACAATGTGGCACTACTCCCCCCCCCCCCTCCCATTGATACCAACAATGTGGCACTACTCCCCCCCTCCCATTGATACCAACAATGTGGCACTACTCCCCCCCTCCCATTGATACCAACAATGTGGCACTACTCCCCCCCTCCCATTGATACCAACAATGTGGCACTACTCACCCCCCCCCTCCCATTGATACCAACAATGTGGCACTACTCCCCCCCTCCCATTGATACCAACAATGTGGCACTATTGATACTAATGATGGGGCACTGTTCCTCCCACTGAAACAAACAATGTCGCTCTATTCCTCCCATTGATACCAACTAGAGCTGCAGAATTCTGGAAAATGAGAATCACAATATTTTTGCTTAGAATAAAGATCATGATTCTCGGAGTAACATCTTTCACATTATTAAAAAAATTTAAAAAAGGCTAACCCTTTAAGTTTTAGTTTTTATTTATTTTCTTCATTCATTGAAGTGTATTTTTTCACCAAAAATTACATTTGAAAGACCGCTGCGCAAATACAGTGTGACAAAATATTGCAACAACCGATTGAGTATATATATATATATATATATATATATATATATATAAAATATCTTTGGGGGTTCTAAGTAATTTTCTAGCAAAACAGAAAAAGGCTTAGTCTTTGTGGTTAAACTGACCTCATTTACAGATGGAACTTAATCCCTTTGATCTGTAAAGGAACAGAAAGATACAAATGTTTCATTTCATCTTTTTTAGCACTGAGCAATGTTGTTGATAAACATTGCTGGCAACTGCACTGCACTTGTTACACGAATCGAATCATTGAAATGCTGGATTAAGATAGTGTGGGGGGTTGAATCCTTTATCTTTAATTGTTTAACGATTAATTGTTCAGCTCTAATACCAACAATGGGACACTATTCCTCCCACTGAAACAAATGATGGGACACTATTGCTCCTACCCACACCAATGTTGGGGCAATATTCCTCTCACTGATACCAACAATGGGGTACTATAATTCCGCCTAATACCAACGATGGGCCATCGTTTACTCCCACTGACGCCAAGTCTTTTCTGCTCCCACTGGCCACAGTCCGGGCCCCCTAAAGATTGAAGGACAGTAAACTGACCCTTTGTTCACAAAGTCTGGAGATGAGTACTGCAAATGAAGGGGAAAATACAAGCTGTAAGCCTGGGTTCACATTGTAGAAATGCGGGAACCAGCACCGGTTGCCGCATCGCTACAGCAGGCAGTTCAGACTGCCCTCTGAACGGCTGCGGGTGTCAAATTCAATACAATGTAAATGACAACCCCAGATCGGTTCAGAGATTGCAGTGCGAACTGTGGATTCGAATCGCATGGGTGTGAACACCCATGTGATTCGATTCCAGTGCAGGGGAGAAAAAAAAAAAAGTCCTTGCACCTTTTTTCTGTATGGCTGAACTCGCACTGCACAGACATCGCATGTGACTAGCACAGCAATGCGGGTGCGAATCACACGCTTTGTGTTCGCTATAGTGGGAACCCGGGCTAAAAGTGTAAGTTCGCTCCACCGCTAAAGCTGAACATGCACTGGATATTTTTCATTCAGAGTTCCTCCATCCACACTCTACAATGCAGGTGGACAGATCTTCTGCTCTGGCTATCATATTCTGACAGCCGGCACCAAACAGCGGCTGCATCTGATTGAACGCAGGAAAAGAAGAAATTTGCAATTAAATTCAGCTGTCAATAACTCTGGATCTACTTATCATTTTGACATGTGGTGTTCACACCATAGACAGCATTGGTTTATGTATCTTATTATTAATCATTTTGAATTTCCCATATTTAAAGAATATAAAGTTATAAAAAAATATATACACGCTTTTTTATTATTATTATTATGACCCACTTTAACCTCAGGAGGTCTAACGATTCACGGTCAAATTATCCGTGACTGCAGCTGGTTGGGAATCAGAGGACATATGCCCAAGGCATTGTGTACCTTCATGAGATCAGGCAAGCTATGCCTTCTGAACCACACTGAGCTAATGACTACAGATTCCAATACATTTGCAAATCTGAATAAATCTTTCCAATGACTGTCAAGCCCCATACTGACATCTTTGCCATTTCTTGTGCATTCTAAGCATTACATAAAGTCTATGGATCATTGGAAACCGTATATTGCTGCAAAATCACTTTGTTATGTCTACATGACTGAGCCGGTAGCTCTAGAGTCACAGTTGCTGCAGTAAGAAAGAAGGAATGCTGTTAACCTATTAAAGAAACCAATAGTGAGAGAAGGCTTTCACTGCTGAACTACTTCTGAAAATGCCAGTTGAGTGGCTGCCACTAAGGCTGGGTTCACACTGGTGCGATGTTAGACAGCGCAGGCGATTCGCACCGCACCGATCACATGCAATGTCTGTGCGACGCGAATTCAGCCATACAGATTGTATGAATCAATTTGCATTGCATTCTCACCAAAATGGTGCAGGACCCTTTTTTTGGTCCGTACTGGAATCGGCTCACACCTATGCGATGCGAGTCCTGCACCATTTGGCAGTTCGCACTGCAATCTGCAAACTGATCTGGGGGTGTCATTAGCTTTGCATTGACACCCACAGGGGTTCCAAGATGTCAGTGTGAACTGCACGATTCTGGCTAAAATGAGAATCACAATTTTTTTGCTTAGAAGATAAATCATGATTCTAGTGGCGTAACATCATCTTGCACATTAAAACAAAATAAAAATTGGGCTAATTTTACTGTTTTTTTTTTTCTTTTTAATTCATTGAAGTGTATTTTTTCCCAAAAAATTGCTTTTGAAAGACCACTGGGCAAATACAGTGAGACGTAAAATATTGCAATTGACATTTTATTCCCTAGGGTCTCTGCTAAAATAAAACATAAATATATATATATATAATAATGTTTGGGGTTCCAAGTAATTTTCTAGCAAAAATACAGAAGTGTCAGAAAAAGATTTAGACTTTAAGTGGTTAAACTTCCTGCATTTAGGTTGTTTAAAAACTTGGCAGACTGCCTGGACTGTTTCTTTACACACAGAAGTTTCCCTTTGATCAAAGAAGGAAGAGTTAGTTACAATGTTTCATTTTAAAAACTTGGCAGACTGCCCAGATGTTTTCTTTTGACAGCTGAGTGAGCAGATAAGTCTCTACACTGGAATCGTCAAACAATAGAGATCGTCAGGGGGTTGAATCGAGATCACGATTTTTTAACGATTAATTGTGCAGCTCTAACTGCAGGCAGGTGGCATGCAGAACCCGCACTGGATCCAGCAACGAATATATGTGAGCCGGGATTAACTTAAATGCTGACTTGCTCGCCCACCACAAAAATGCAGCAAGCGAGGTCAAAACTATGAAATAGCATCTTATACTGGGCAGACTCGCCTTGGAACGAATAAAGAAGCCACTGAAGCAGCATGACAGGCAAACTAGCATCCTCTAAGATTTCTCTGAAAGGCAATACAGGATGGATCGCTTTTCAGAGGGCAGCATAACAGTGGCTGACAGGAAAATAGGAGCGACTACTTTATCTCCTGATCACCTTTTTATTACTTTCATTTTTAACTTGCCGAATTACAATTTTACATTGAGGGATTAACTGTGAGCTGAGTGACCAAGTTTGGTGGGGGTTTTTCTGCCTGTAAGAGACTATCCCGTAAACCAGGGTCACCCAATAACATTTTGTCAGGGC